>NW_005871592.1:335040-365393 GCF_000147115.1 Myotis lucifugus | reverse complement strand
AACACAAATGCCATTACAAGGGTGTGAGCTACACTGGCCTTCTATTCGCCTAACCCTTGCCCAACTTTGCCTCTTCAGTCCTAGACCATTTGGCATGAATTATGCCACAACGTTACTTTTTGTTTTTAATTATTAAACAGATAGTGTATGAATTAGAATAAGATGAAGCCACGTTCACAAATGATGCCAAACCCACGGAGGAAGGAGTCCTCGGCTCCCCTGCACCCCGCCTTCCCCGTCCTGACCCTCCGGGAGCCACAGCCTCTCCCTGCACTGGGCCTGGGATCCAGGCGCTGCCGCCTTTTTTTTTTTTATGGGTTTCAGTGATAAAACAGTCAAAATTTCAATTTTTTGAAAAGTTTGAAGTACCGATCACTGTACTTTTAAAGCTTCTTAATGAAACAGACAGGAATGGGTATGGTTTTCTTTGCCACACTCCACTGCAGGAAAGCGGTGGTCACAGAATTTCCCTTCCTGAGGGGAAAAGGCTGCCGTGTCAGAGGTTAAAAACCGACATGAGATGAAACTGACTAGAAGGCGTGGCTCCCCCTAACAGAGTGATGTGAAAATCTGGATGCCTTAAATCTTACAAGATTGGGCGTGATTTGTTAAAAAATAAAATAAAATAAATATAAGGAAAACAGTATATTTACAATCCATGCCCAAAATGCTGCGACGAAAATGAAATTTGAAAACTGAATGAAGAGAGTTGATTATGTAGATTGTGAGGCTCAGATAATTTCCATGTGATGAAAATTACAGTATCAGTTCTTCAATTAACGGCAAGGTCAGTCATCCTCATTCCCAGCGCCAGTCCTTTTATGAGATTATCACAGAGACAAGAGAAGATTGACCAAAAGATTAGCGACCCTTTCATCCCATCATAAAACACAAGTGGCTTAACTTGTCATGAGAAAATACACTTATCAAAATTTCCATCAACACAGCCCGGGAATACGGCTGGGCCCCGGCGCTCCGAGATGACTGGGCATCCCTTTAGCGATGATCTGGATGTACTTAGGAACCAAAGGCGAAGAGCTGCTGGCCTCTGGCCCCTCAGGCTGTGCAATCTCCAGTGCAAAGGCTAAAAGGGACAATCAACATGTTGCCGAGCCCGGCCGGTGTGGCTCAGTGATTGAGCATTGACCCATGAACCAAGAGGTCAAGGTTTGATTCCCGGTCAGGGCACCTGCCCAGGTTGCAGGCTCGATCCCCAGTGGAGGGCATGCACGAGGCAGCCCATCAACGACTCTCTCTCATCATTGATGTTTCTATCTCTCGCTCCCTCTCCCTTCCTCTCTGACATCAAAAATATATATTTTTCAAACGTTGCTGAAATGAACATGTGACATAAATACTTCATTTAAACCAGTTTCCTGCCACCGATGGGCTCATAGCAACAGCATCCTACCGGCCACCCAAAAGCAGCAGCCAGGGGAAAAATGTCTGGTTCCCGGCATAAGCAGTTCGAGTATTTTAATGTTAAAATGAACACATCTGCAACTCAGCTGACATACTATGTATGTTACTTGTTGGTCATGTTTGTTGTTCATTTTATCAAACCAGAACCCACACTCTACGAGAGAAAGGCAGTAAACTGTGCCGGACCCATACGAGGGCGTCAATGAGTGACTAAAAACCGTATTGCATGGAGATTGCAAAATTTGCATAAGTATTAAAATTAAGCAAAGAGAAGACTTCATAGATATTAGTAGACATCTTCCCTGTGGGCTAAAGGCCCAGACCTCATCTGGAATGCAGGAGCTTTATTGGCGCAATTCTTACAAACTGGCTGGCTTCACAGGGGCCATGAGTAGTGCATAAAGCCATGCATTTCTTAAGTAATTAGAAAGGAATATTTCTATTCAATACATTAAAGAGTCGGACTTGATAAGCTGGTGGCTACCTTGCCATCTCGTTAGAATAAACGTTGGCCGCGATCATAAACAGAAGAGCAGGTCTAAAATCAAACTGTCAATGACCACATTAAATCTGCAGAGAGAAACATTCTTTCAGAGCTTAATTTTCAAGTGACCATTTTTTTAAATTTTTCTATTGGGGTAAAATATGTACAACCTAAAATGTGACATCAGCCATTTTTGACGGACATTTTCAAGGAAAATTATACTACCCTGCAATTCAAGGTCATTTCTTCTCTTGCTGACACATTATTTATTTTTATCAGAAGACATCTATAGGATATATTCCAACAATCCAAATACCTTAATACTTGAAGCATTCCATACATATAACATGTGTATGTTACACACACACATATACACAGATCCTGCAATTCATACAGGGACTGACTTTGTGTCGTGATTCTCTACTAAACATGACTTAATACTGTTCGCTTTCCTTCTCACTAACTTCTCTACGTTTTTATCACAATTATCATGACTGTGGGCATTACCACCTGAAGTAGCTCAAATGTGACCACTGCTACCGAGGCCTGCTCGGCGCGCTGTGCTCACCGTCCGATCGCTGGGGCCATTGAACTGGAGGGGCCTTGAGAACGCAGTGAGTGTGGAGTTGGACTAACACTGCTGTCGATTGATAGGGCGGTGAAGAGAAAATCTATATTGTTTAAAAGGCTTCAAAGAAAACACGCAACACGAAATTCACATCCTCCCAGGGAATTACCGGCGCTCCCAGGCTCTTCTGCAGCTCTGAGCCCTCTGCTCAGCGGGGACGCTCAGTCACATGGGCCACCCCCCTGCTCCAGCCCCGGCCGCCCTGGAGATGGCCAGCAGCCAGCCGCCCCTCTGCGCCGAGAACCCTTCATCCTCCACGACCGTGAGCAGCCCCCCACGCTGCCGGGCTCGTGCCCACAGCCCAGTCCTCTCGCCCGGCTCCATCACCCGTTTGTCTCTAACTCTCCATGCGCCCACGTGCTGGTCTCCGGCACCCGCCTCAGGCTCCCCACGGCCCCCCGTGCACAGAGCTCACACGTGGACAACCTGCTCTCTGCATGTAACCAATTCTGAACGCAATCCACAAAACACTGCTTTCTGGGTGCTTACAAGAGCAGACACTCCCCGCTCCCCAATCCAGGGGTTCTTAGGAAGTCAAGTGACATTCTCACTCGCAAGAACATCCGGGTTTAGTGGCGGAAATGACTTTCCCTCCTGGTAAAGAATGCGCCTGCCTTCAGTACAGTGAGCAGGTCATCATTTCCCTCCACATAAGCTGACTCCATGCAAACAGAGGCAATTTTAAGACAAAACAAAATAGAGCGAAAGCATCCAGGTGCCCTTCTCTGGTGATTTTGAAGAATCCCCTTGTCTGGCCCAAATCCATGACTGATGGGACCTCTGACATCCCAAAGAACAACAGGATGCCGGCTGCATGAGAACTGGCGTTCCGCCAGCCAAGCCGGAAAAGTAAACTTGAACCCTAGGCACTTGTCACAGCACGAAATCTGGCTGCCGGGCCACGTCCGAAGTAGATTAAAGGGCAGCCACTTTCTTTCCTTAAAAAGTCAAGTGTCTAGTGTGTGTCTTAAATAGACACTCATCATGTTTGCCTGCATAAGTCATTTGCATGAACTCGATGTGTATGGATTTACTAGAAAAAAATTAACAATACTTCTAGAGTTTATTCTAAATATTCTAGCTCTCTGTCCTCATAAGCTTAAATTTTACCTGAGGGGGGGAGAGGATAGAAACATATACTTAAGATATGTGTACAAGATGGCGCACATACTCGGGTCCAATGACAACATGCAACACCGATGGCTACGGAGAGTGTCCCCTGCTTTGGGGGAAGAAAAGGCTGGAGAGCGATAGGAAGGCCTGGGCCTGGTACAAGCAGAGTGGCCCAGGAAGGTCTGCCTAAGGTCAGGAGAGAAGGAAAAGGGATTGCAAAGGCCCTGCGGTGGCTGTGAACTTGACTAATGTCAAGGAAAGTAAAAAAATAATAAGACAGAGGGCCTCAAGTAGGAGAAATAAAGTCATAATGATAGAAGGTGACACAGGACAGGAGGACAAGGCCTGGACCACGCGGACCTTCGAAACCATGAGAAGGATGTGAGGTGATGAGCATCCTTGCCTCAAAAGCATAGGAACCAACCACCACACCTACATCCTGCTTTCTTGTGAAATCGCTAATCCTGGTTTTTTACTAATATTGTAATTGAAACATTAGTTCATCATGTGTTTCTACATTCATCAGAAAGTATAGATTTCTTTAAGAAATGGCACAATAGTTACCTTTTAGTTAATAGGATTAAATAAGAGGAAGAAGTGGGCGGGGACGGCCACCCCAGCTATCATGTGTAGTTTTCACCCTCAAATCTGACTACAGGGCTCATCTCTCACTTAAGAATCGGTCCCGTGTTCCCAGGTGACTGCAGGGTGTGGACCTGGGCCATGCCACAGGCCACGTTTGACACTGAACTCTGCATTTTTCCTCAAAATAAGTTGTTTTCTCCCAGGAACCACAAAATACGCGGGGGATAGAGTGACAGCTGAAAACTAAAAACCCGATCACTCCAAATCAAGCCAGGATTCAAACAAAAACTAATTCCATTTGTTTATTCCTTAAGAACAGAGAAGGTGTAGCATTAAAAATGAAGATAAATAAAGAATAAAACTGTAAAAAATTTTAGGCAATTGGTAATATAACGGTCCTTAATATACCTATGCAGCTTATTGAAATATTCAAAATTACTCTTAAAAGAGGTCTTTCTTACTATCTAAAAAGATTTTAAGCACCAGCTTGTTCTAACAAAACGACAGAAGGGATTTTCAGACAGGAAGTGAAAGCTTGCTACATTTATCGGCTTATGTGAACAAACCCGACTCCATATTTTGACTCTGGTATTTATGGACTGTGTAGAGAAGTCAGTTAAAAAAATGTAATATTACAAACTTACAGAATCAAAATATAGTGCATGACTGATTAGTCCAAAATAATAAAAATCTCAGCAACTAAAAAGAAAGCACAGACGCGATGAGGGTAGGGTAGGGCCTAAGATAGCATCCAAATACAAGTCCACATATCCCAATTAAATGTAAATATAAAATGGTTCAAGTTCCCTATTAAAAGACAAAGATTCTCCAAACTGAAAAACGACAAAATAATAAGACATACCTCTATATCACATGACAATTTAAAAATAAGAGAATGGGCCAGGCAGATGCAAAGCACAAGATTGTTTTATATTGATAAATGGTAAAATCCCCCCCAAAGATAGAATCATAGGAAACTGGGATGTAGAAAACATAGCATTTGAAATATTTTTAAATAGCCAATATCGATGGGGACGTCTCATACATCTTGTTCATTTCTGTCTAGGAACACATTAAAGATGGTGACTATTCTCTTAAAATGTCATATTGAGTAAAAACAATAAAATAAATCAAAAGAGTCTGTCCTTTAAGAGAATATGAAAGTGCCACTGTAGAGGAGATAAGAGGTTGGACTGTGAAATGCAATTGCATTTCATGTTATTAGGGCAGCAAATATACTAAAAGGAGTTTCCTTTTATGTGCAGGTAGCATGTAAATATCAACATCGATATTAAATGAACATATAAATAGGCCTGTGTATTGTACACATTTAAATGGCCCATTTAAAAAATGCTAACATAAATCTATATTATATGAAATGACTAATTTATACAATTATCCTTAATTGGACATGAATCAATGTTACTCCTGTCATCGTTATAAAAAGAGAAACTGTCGTGTAACCAACAGCAAGAAGTATGTCAGCCTCGGTATGTCACCATTAGTCAGCCTCTGAGATGTTTGTGTGGGAGAAGCTCAAATAAAAACCAGAGTTTTCAGAGGAAAACAATAAGGAGAGATTAAAGGCTTTTCTCTGCACTAGGAGATTATGACTCATGTTTCCAGATATTTGAAATGAAACGATTCCTTGACTTTGAGTTATAACTAATAACTAAAGGTCAGACAGAAGGCAGAGATTACTTATACACGTTCAGAAAACGACCTCAAATGTGTAACGATGTGAAAGGCCTTCACAATATCCACTGTGCAGCTCCAGGGCATTAGACATGCAAATTACCACAGGACTGCGATACGAAAGGCATTGAAATAACATGTAGTATGATATGTGACTACATGGAACATGCCCATGTTATTTTATGTGAACAAAACAAGGTCAGACACTTAGATATATGCTATAATCCCATTTTCAATAAAAATACGGAAGCACAGACTAAGAATAAAACAACACACTTGGAAGTGCTGGTGACTCAGTGTCAGGATTTCAAGTGATTCTGTTTTTTCTCTGTCTATTAATTTCCTAAAAATCTATGGATTCCACAAATCCTTCAACAGCTCAGTCTGACTGAATTCTTGCTCGGTGCTGGCGTTATAGTCCTTTCTCAGATGGGGAAACTGAGGATCAGGGATTCCAATGACTCGCCTGGGTCTCCTGAGTATAAACGGACAGAGCCTAGATTTGCACCTTCCTGGTCGGTACAAGGATGTGAAGCACACCGGAAGCACCCCACAGTAAGACCTGAATGACGGCCCACAGTTTTCCCTGCGCTGTACTAGTTCCATCAGAAACGAAAGGCGCCGAGATGAATCTAAAGGTTGCCACGCTTTCTGTTTATCACCACGTCCAGCTCTGGCCCCTGTGGTGCACAGTGACAGGAAAAGCCATGGGCAGGTACTCACTCCACGGCCAGGTTAGACTACAGCTGTTCCCCAAGACACGAGTCTCTCCCAAACTTTGAATGGTGTGACTTTCCTGTAACAAAATCAAAAGATCACGTGGTGGTGGTGTCCTCAGGAGCACTGAGAAATTTCCTGCCTGAGAAGCAAATGACGGAGGGGGGAAAATTATAGACCATTACGGCATGCTAATAAACCAAATTAGATAAACACACACAAGGCAGGGAAGGAAGAGAGAGCAAACGCATGCGGCAGAGGATGGTGATCAAGAGTAATGGACGGCGCGCTCTCCTCGGCTGAGACTGCACAGGCCTGGCCGTCTGGGGGAAATGAGTCATCTGGTTTGCAAGCTCTAAGGGATTCTTCCGGAGCGTGTTCCGTTGGAACAGCGAACGCTGCGGGCGACTGCAGCGGGTTTCCAAATATCTGATTAAGGTCACGCGCAATTACAGCGGGGAGAGAAGGTTTCCGCGCCGCTCCCGCAAAGGGCAAGGCGCAGGTGAAAGTCCCGGCTTCCTCTGTTCCTCAACCCCAAATGCAGGTATTAATTACGGGAGTAAATGAAGATATGCTGAGCTACATTCTTAGTTATGAAAATGAAGCCAAGCCTCTTTATTAGGACATTATTCACGTCGACAATGCTTCTTAATGAACTATTCTGTGCTTTCATTCAACAGTCCTTTTATTTCATATAAATTATTTAACATAAATGGATTTTCACAGCAGAATCTGATTTTAAGTCTCTAAAAAAAAACCAACGCCAGATACTAGAGTAACTGAATAGGAGGAAAAATGAGATGAGGAACAATATGAGGGGGTCTACGCAACCAGGAGAGATTAGAAATACATGGGATCATGGTGGGGGGGAGGGGGGAGTAAGTACCAGGAATGTCATCCGTAGAATTAAGTCTCCTATTTTTTTTCCCAACTTAATTTCATCATGCAAATTGCCTACTAAAAGCCATCAGGCTGGTGATTTTTGTATTTCATTGTTTATAACTGTAACTCCACCATCTGCTCTTCTATAAATGATATATTAAAAATCAAATCAATGATGATTTCTTAAATACATGTCTTTTTTTAGACTATATCTCCCATGATTCCTTACCAATTTGCTAATGAAAGGGAAAAGTACATTGTCCTCTTTTTTTTAATTGTCTGTGTAATAAAACAAAACAACTCACTTTGGAAAACAGCACAGAACAGAACCCTGACACCTTTTCCGAGTGAAGTCTATCACCGTTTTATCATTTGAAAAGCAGTGATGCTCCCCCAGCAGGCGTGGTTCAGGGGTGGGTGCTGACCTATGAACAAGGAGGTCATGGTTTGATTCCCAGTCAGGGCACATGCCCGGGTTGCGGGCTCAAACCCCAGTAGGGGGCGTGCAGGAGGCAGCTGATCAATGAGTCATCACTGACATTTCTATTTCTTTCTCCTTCTACCTTCCTCTCTGAAATCGATAAAAATATTTTTAAAAAGCAATGATGTTCCACAGACAATATGTGATAAAGGCAGTAGTCATAACTATAATGATACATGTTCATGCAGCATTATTCACGGTGGCCGAGACATGGAAACAGCCAAAGCGTCCTTCGACAGAGGACTCCTGGATACGGAGATGTGGTCCGTATACACATGGAATGCTACTCAGCCATAAGAAAGGTCAAGTACAGCCATTTGAGACAACATAGACAGGTCTTGAGAATATCATGCTAAGTGAAATGTCAGACGGGAAAAAGTCAAGAACCGTATGATTTCACTCATAGGTGGGACATAAAACGTAAACAACAAATGAACAAACGAATACTCATAGACACAGACAACAGTATGCTGGTTACCAGAAGGAAGGAGGCTGGGGGGCGTAAAGGGGGTCAAACATATGGTGACAGGAGGCGATGTGAGGGTGGTGGTAGGCACACACTGCTATGCACAGGCGCCCACACTCCCTGACGCCCGCTCACCCCACTCTGGTCCACCTACTCGGGCGTCGGGCATCCCACGTGGGTTCCACCCGTTAGTGCCGAACAGGCGGGCGATCGGGAAGACAGCCGGATGCCCGTTTGGAAAGCAGCGGAGCCCGGGCATTGATTTGCTCTGGGCACCAAAATCATGTTTGCAAAGGTCACCTAGACCAGTGGTCAGCAAAATGTGGCTCGCGAGCCACCTGCAGCTCTTTGGCCCCTTGAGTGTGGCTGGTCCACAAAATACCACGTGCAGGCGCACACGTACAGTGCGATTGAAACTTCATGGCCCATGCGCAGAAGTCGGTATTTTGTGGAAGAGCCACACTCAAGGGGCCAAAGAGCCGCATGTGGCTCTCGAGCCGCAGTTTGCCGACCACTGACCTAGACCACTGGGCTCTGAAGACAACGGAGCTGATTTCTTTGCTTCAGAGTGTTCTGTTTTCTCAGAGGCAAAATATTTCTTGCTTGCAAATGCTTCATTAACATCTTCCAGAACATACATGCTCTGTGTCTACAGACGTGGTCTTCACACGCGTCTGCTTTATTGCACCCACCTGCTGCCCTGCAATGCAGCCTGCAGCTCCGGTTTCACGTCGGTGACTGTACACAGAACTCCTGCATGAACAGTCGCATCTGTCTGGGTCCATGTCTTTGGGCCCCTTCTCAATATCCCTGCGCTAGCACAGACTCTCTATGAAGCACTTGTCAAATGTGGAGAGGAAACGAGAGAGGTTAGCCCTCAGTCCTTGCAGGGCTCACAGGGTGCACACTGAGGCTTTTTGGAGAAAGGAGAGAATGTGGCAAAAATATAAATAAAAATCACGGGAATATCATTCATTCCAATTTGATGCATATAGTAGCAAGTGCTCAAAATCTAGTATCTGCCAGGCTGGTGTGGCTCAGTGGTTGAGCGTCCACTATGAACCAAGTTTGATTCCTGGTCAGGGCACATACCCAGGTTGTGGGCTCAATCCCCAGTGGGGGGCGTGCAAGAGGCAGCCGCTCGATGGTGTTTCTCTCTCATCGATGTTTCTATCTCTCTATCCCTCTCCCGTCCTCTCTCTCTAAAAATTAATAAAAACATATATATATATATTTTTTTTTTTTTAATCTAGTATCTCGCCCTGGCCAGTTTGGCTCAGTGGATAGAGTGTCGACCTGCCGACCGAAGGGTCCTGGGTTCAATTCTGGTCAAGGGCACATGCCTAGGTCATGGGCTCAATCCCCACTAGGGGGCATGCAGGAGGCAGCCAATCCATGATTCATCGATGATGTTTTTCTCTCCCTCCCTCTCCCTTCCTCTCTGAAATCAACAAAAAAATATATTTAAAAAAAAAAAAAAAAGCCCTAGCGGGTTTGGCTCAGTGGATAGAGCATCGGCCTGCAGACTGAAAGGTCCCAGGTTCCATTCTGGTCAAGGGCACATGCTCAGGTTTGGGCTCAATCCCCAGTGGGGGACTTGCAGGAGGCAGCCGATCCATGATTCTCTCTCATCATGGATGTTTCTATCTCTCTCTCCCTTTTCCTTCCTCTCTGAAATCAGTAATAAAAAAAAAAGTATGTGTCTATCATTAAAAAAAAAAACCTAGTATCTGTTTCTTTCCATCTCTCTCCCCTCCCTCTCCCTCCCTCCCTCTCTCTCTCTCTCTCTCTCTCTCTCTCTCTCTCACACACACACACACACACACACACACACACACACACTGTGCTGCAGGAAGTCTCTGAGCAATAACGGAAACACTGTTTCCCTTTCCCGTCCTCAACATCTCCCCGCTCATTACCTCTCTCATTACCTCTCCGTGTCCTTCCCCCAGTCAGTGCCCCCGCTGGCTCTGGACCCACTGCCACCATGGGCCTGCACATGTGGCAACAGAAGCAGCCGGAGCAGCAGCCATCAGAGCTGTCATGATCGGTAATAACACGGCCCGGGAATGACACGGAGAGCCGCACTGTTTTAAGGAGAGCAGGCAAATTGACTCAATTACTCCTGAGAACAACTGTATCGGGTAGATGCTATGATTACCCTCATTTCACAGAAGAGGAAATGGAGGCAGAAAGAGATTAAGGCATTCGCTCCAGGTCACGCAGCCAGTAGATGGCAGAACCAATCATTGAGCCCAATTAGGTGACCCTGGGGCTGGCTCAGCCAGCCTTTCCGTGGGGAGAGGTCACCACCCCCCAAACCCCCCTTTGCTCTCGCTGTCTCCTTCCTAAAATCCCACCCTCAAAGCCAAGCAGCCAGCCTCAAGGGGAACCTTTTCTTCCTTCTGCTAAGAAAGCGAAAACGAAGCAGGCCTTACTTCGGGGAAAGTTGCTTGCAGTCCACTTTAAACCCTGACTAGGCAACTACACTCATTCTAACGAATAATAGAGTTGGTTTAAAAAGAAAAGAAACAGAGCCAGCACTGAATTGTTATAAAAATTTCAAACTAAAAAGAGCAAAATAAGGGCGGACGGCTGACAATTACAAAGGAGCATGATTGGTGTGTCCGTGGGCCTGGAGAGCGCTGGGGTGAGTGAAATAAATAATAAGGCAACTTGCTAGGGAAATCGGAGTTAACCCTTTTCCTTCTTGCTCGTCGATGAACATTTTATTACATATTTCTGCCCAGAGAATAAACCTCCGACGAAGCCATTTACTCTAAGTGTGGGAAGAAGCACCAAGAAAACACATCCTCTCAAAGAGATAACCTGACACTGGATTTTCTAACAACTCTACATTTTAGCATGTGCTTTCCTCATGAGGTGGCATGCACTTCCCTGGATGAAATAAGCAGAATCTAGAGCTTTCCAACACAGCTCATGGCGGCCCCGCCTCACTGCTATCCCTGTGATTGTCACCGGTGGGACCGTCCGCTGATCTCTTCGTACTTCCCTCCTCTTCGCCATTCAGTGCTGAAACTGGTTCCTGCCTTAAGTTCATTCGGCTCCCTCCTCTGCACTCCCTCCCATTTCTGTTGTCCACTCTGGTGGGACAGACCCCTCTTCTCTTTCTGTCCCTCCATCACGTGTATTTTCACCTTTAACTCTGTTTTCTCAGGGAGGCCAACCGCGAATCCTGGGGCCAGGATACACGCTCGAGGTCTGGCTCCCGCGGCTGGCTCTTCTGACAGCGGCTGAGAGCGAATGAACGGAATGGCTGTGTGAATGATGGCAAATGGTCAGGGCAAGATGAGTGTGTGTCCTTCCCCCACCACTTGCCACAATGGCCGGCACATAGTAGGTCCTCCATTAGTCATCAGTGAAACTGTACCAGTCAGATTTCAAGCAAATATTTCTGCTCTGTGAGTCTCCCAGCGTGGCAGACTGGCTTCTCTCTAGCCGTGCGAGGCTCATCGAGAAAGCGCGATGCAACACACGCCTCTTTCAGAGCGCTCACGGCCGCGGAGGGAGCTTACTTCCAGCCACTGAGCTGACGCCCAGAATGTTCAGGGGACGTGCTTCGGAGCCCACACCTCAGATGCAGACCATGGAAGCCAGTCGGTGATTTCAGATGCTAATGACTGACTCAGGTGTGCGCTGTATTCTTACAGAATCTGAGCTCGCCCGTAATTCTCCTTTGAGTCCAGAACCAGGCTTTAACACTTGGGTTGCGGGAAACGAGTTAAGTCGGCTCGCGTGAATTGCGCGTACTCCGCAGGAGCCGTCTTAAACTCGGTTCATATAGATTTGCGGTGGAGTGCGGGAAACGTGTAAACTCGGGCCGATTGTAACTGCGTATTACCAAATATTTCATTTCAATCGAACCCATACTTCAAAAGATATAGGCATTTTAACGCGCCATCTTATATTTTGGCGGGAAATTCACCCGACACCGAAGTTCAACCAAAAATGCCTTCCCATGGGCACGTTACTATGTGAGGTAAATATTGGTTAAGGGTCAGCATTCATCTGATGTAAGATCCCACCCCAATTTCAAAAGGACAAAGTCTGCACCTGTCTAAACGAGGGGAGAATTTAGGCTCAGAATCCCCATTCTATTTAAAGTTCTATACTTTTATTTATTTACTAGAGGCTCAATGCACAAAATCCGTGCAAAGGGCTCGGCCCTTACAGCCCTGGCTGCCTCAGCTGGCCCTCACAGCCCCGGCTTCGTCCGGAAGGTCGCCCGGGTGGTCATTCTGCTGTTCGGTCTAATTAGCATATTAGCTCTTTATTATATAGAATCTTTTTTACGGTGAAGTCCTACTAAGTGCCAAGTGTTTAAAACAAATTAGCTAAAGTTCTTGAAAATCTGTCTAATAACAGGCTGCCTTGACTTGCCTTCCTTTTTATTTTCACCCAGATGTTTTCTGATTTATAACGTATTTTTGGTCTTAAAAATTAGTCACGGAAATCTGAGTGCAAAAATATTTATTAATTAGGACAGTTCAACATTTTCAGAAATGGCAAAAAATAAACAGCAGTTACGGAACACCTGCCTAAGAGATCCTGGAAGTAACTGCTTTGTGCTTCATTAACCAGTACAAACACATTTGCCAGCTTAAATCCCCTGCTGAATTCAGAGTCTCCAATTAGGACGAGGATGGATTTGAACTGCCAAGGGAAGAAATTCCAGAGCGGGAGTTTCAGACCTGCCTTTCTGGAGGGCGCCTGTATGGGCCAGATGCCTGTGTTCTACGAAGACGCCTATGTTCTCACTTATGAACACTACATTCACCTCTATTAGATCATTTTAGACTACTTTTGCGGATTTTTACTCATCTTTGAGGAGCATTCACCGCAGCGCCTGGAATATGGCCGTTTCCAGGAGCAGGTGGGAAGGGGAAAGAAAGGCCGACGGGGAGACGGGGAGATGTTAGACAAGGTCTCGGGGAGAACGCTCCTGGGGCCTCCAGGAACCCAGCCCCCAGCGCAGTGGCTCCAGAGCCAAACCGAAACAGACGGCTGTCAAACCCAAGCAAAGGAGATGCTCTTGAAAAGCAAAGAAAATCCAAGGAAACAAGTAAAACCTTTATACCCGCTGGGCAGAGGCTTGGCAGGAAAGGAACCTGTCCGGCGGCCTTCGGAGACGCTGTGAGATCACCGGTCACGAAGGCGGCAACCGTTCCAGGCCACGGTGCCCTTCACTTGCGTGGATCTACGGTAACAAGATCCTACTTGTCTTTTCTCGGGAGGACATGGGATATACCGGGAACGACACACGAGGGTCACATGACCAGCATTCGAGAAGCCACACTGAGCAGTTTGTAATGCGCTTAAGTCATCACTGAACATTTCCCGCCAAATCTTTCCCATCAGGGAAACGAGGAAACACATCTGGATTGTCCATTTCACCACAGCGAGACCCCAGTGCGAGATGACAGGTGCTCTGGACCCCGCTCACCACCAGACTAGCAAGTACGGAGCCCTCAGTGGCACCAGCTCTTCTGGAAGGTGTGGGCACAGTTAATGAAACCATCCCCGCCCCCGGACTTTATCTTCTGGTGGAAAAAGACGGCCCATAACCGAATGAGTGAGTGCCCCGCAGAGTATGTCACTGCTGCGCGCTGTGGAGGAGCGTCAGCAGGGACGACTATGGGAGCGAGGGAGGGGCTGGGTACAGTTTTCAACAGGCGGCTGGAGAAGGAGAAGGCCTTGCTGAGCTGGGAAGGGAACTGTGTGAACTCTGAGAAAGCTGGAAACTCCCTGAAAGATGCTGAGCCGGGAATTTGGAAAGGATTCTTCAGATGTTTTATTAAGAAGAGACTCTATGGCCAGATCCCATATTAAAGTTTTTCTATCTAAAAAGAAGGAAAGACAGGGTTAGGGTTAGGACTAGGGAAAGAAAAGAAAGAAAAAAAAGAAAAGAAAGAAAGAAACGACCAGGAAAAGGCAGAAGCATGGAAACCGGTTCCAGGCTACTGTAATGATCCAGGTGAGCGAGAATGTAGTGACTTAGAAAGGCTGGTATGATTAAGTGATGACAGGTAATGATTCCGGATATACCTGAAGGCAAAGCCAAAAGGACCTTCTAATTAGGTAGGAGAGGTGAGAGAAATAACAACTTTTGCTGTCAGTGAAGGAGCAGGTAATGATGACCTCAAGAAGAACAGGTTTTAGAGATAAGATCATAATTTGGATTTTCAACATGTTAAGTCTGAGATGCCTCTCAGACATATAAGTGCACGCAATCATTATTAAATATAGTGACATTTCATGCTTTTTTATGAATAAGGATGGTATTTTTCCAGATTGTTAATGGTTTCCTAAAGAATTTTTAACTGTTGCATGCTTTACCACTGAATGGATTTTTCCTACCTTACGAAATGTATGATTACAAAGGAAACAAGTACATCAAAATAAACTGAAATCATTGTACTGGACAGTGTACAAAACAATACCGAGAGAACAAATGTTAAATAAGCTTATACTAGTAACTGTCTCACTAATTTGAGACAATTAATGTGGGGGGAATTAATTTGGGGAAATCAGGTTGAAAGAAAACTGGTTTACAAATTTATGGATGTGTACCCCCTAAGAGGGCATGTTCAGTGTTTCCTTTGAGCTTGTACTTGACCACAGTCGATGGTTTCACAGTCCCAGCCCTGAAGTCTCCTCATAGGCCCAGTTAAACGAGGCTCTAACAATAAGCAAGCTCAGAGATCTCACCTGGATATACTATTACAGGCTCATATTAAACACCTCATGCTCACATGTTCCCCCAAAGCACACTTTATGAGTTTCTATATTCGTTTACCCTTCTTCAGTTGAACTACATCAGTAATAGAAACTCTTCTGTATCATTGTGTCATTATCCAAATTATTTTAAGAGAAATTTTAGATTTTTAAGAAAAATTATTTGGGCACCAAACTAAATTTATGGGATGTTTAACTGTTTCCATAGATTTTTTTTAAGCAGTAAAATTAAACACACTTTGAGATGATTCTAATATAAAATATTTTAATTTTTTTTTTTAAAAAAAACCCACAGCTGTACTTTACTCATACTTAAGTGTATTTCTAAGTAAATGTAAAAATCTTGCTTACAATGTGTAAAGCGAGATCATTTTTCAGCGTGAAATCATAAGCAGTGGTACTTACAAAGCAGTTCTTATCCGGATTTCTTTTCCAATGTTTCTTGTCTAATTTCTTGGCCGAAGTCGAACGCAGAGTTGCATGAGTCTGTGTTCGAGGATTTAAAGCCAGGATACTCTAAAGACAGTATGAACAAGATATAAACACACGTAAATATGTTGGTATTAAAAATAAATCAAAAAAATTTATCTTCACATTACCCCCACACACCCAAAGGCAGACATACACTATAAATCTTGCTTTCCCTTCTGCTACTGTGATTCCACAATAAACTTACTGCATGTAATCATTTATTAGGTAACATCCTAGCTGAGTGAAAAACCCCAAGGACTGAATGAAAAATCTGCTAAAGGGCCTCAGTAGTAGATCTGAACTGGCAGAAGAAAGAAGCAGCAAACTTAGAGATTATGCAATCCGATGAACAGAGAGAAAAAAGTATGACAAAAATTAAGAAAGCCTGAAAGGTAGGTGATGCACTATTAAGTACACCAAACACTGCAATGGGGTTACCAGGAGAGGAAAGAAAGGAGGTGAAAAATATAGAAAGTAATAATGGCTGAAAACTTCCCAAATCTGATTCTAAAAACAGAGAAAACATTAAACTGTACATTCAGAAGCTCAACAAATGTGAAATAGGATAAATGCAAAGAGATTCACACATAGACACCAAACGTCAACACCGAAAAGAAAATCTTGGAAGGAGTAAGAGAAAAACAGAAATGACTCCTCGTGTCCCGGAGAACTCCAGTAAGTTTAACAGTTGACTTCCCATCCGGAATCGCAGCTGTCAGGAAGTAGTGAGGTGAGATTTTCAAAGTATTAAAAGGAAAAAACTGTCAACCAAGAATCCTAGACTCAAGAAGACGAACAAAGAAGAAATACACTTGAGCCCTGGCCAGGCAGCTCAGTTGGTTTGAGTGATGTCTGGATAAGCCAAGGCTGTGAGTTCTATCCCCAGACAGGGCACACACAAGAATCAACCAATGAATGCATAAATAGTGGAACATCAAATTGACCTCTCTCTCCCTCCCTCCCTCCCTCCCTCTCTCTTTCTCTCTCTCTCTCTCTCTCTCTCTCTCTCTCTCTCTCTCCCTCTCCCTCTCTCTTCCCCCCCCCTCCTTCTCCTTCACCCTCTCCCTTTCTCTGTCTCTGTAAAAAATGAATTTTAAAAATTTTTTAATAGAATGTATAGGACACTCCAACTCAACAGCCACAGAATACACATTCTTCTCAAGTGTGCACGGAATAGTCTCTAAGATAGACCATACAGGAGGCCGCAAAACAAGCCTCAATGAAATAAAAGAATGAAAGTCATACAAAGTAGTTCTCCAAACACAATGGAGTTAGATATCAATAAGGAGGAAATCTGGGGAATGTACAAACAGCATAGGTGAATATGGTAAACATGCTATCTGAGAAAAGCCGGTTATAAAATACCACATATTGGATGATTCCATTGATTAAAAAAAATGTCTAGAAAAGGCAAGTCTGTGGAGGGAGAAAGTAGAGTGTGGTTGCCAGGGGCTGGGGAATTAGGGGGAAATGGGAAGTGCTTGCTAAGTGTCTGTGGTTTAGCCCTGGCCAATGTGGCTCAGTGGTTGACCATCGTCCCATGCACCAGGAGGTCACCAGTTCAATTCCTGGTCAGGGCACAAGCCCGGGTTGTGGGCTTGTTCCCCAGTGTGGGGCGGGCAGGAGGCAGTCAATCAATGTTTCTCTCTCATTTATGTTTCTCTGTCCCTCTCCCTTCCTCTCTAAAATAAATAAAACCTTTTTTTTTTCCAAGAAAAGGGTAAGTGGTTTCTTCTAGGTGATAAAAGTTAATTGTGGTGATGGTAGCAAAACTCTATGAATACATTAAAAGCTTTTGAATTCTACACTTCATATGAGTAAATTGTGTGGTATGTAAATTATTTCTCAATAAAGCTGTTACCAAAAGCAATAATCACTAAGTTCTATTTTTAATGGATTTCGTTGTATACTGTATTCACTCTAATAAACATCACTGGAACTTACTTGATTAGCCCACTATAAGTGACAATTATTTTTCGTAATTCCTATGGCTGATAGACATGATATTTCTTCAAACTATCTCTTTACATGTCCATGTTTTATGGATAACAAACATACAATAGAGCTAAGAGTTTTACATGGTTTATTCCTTAGGATAAAATAATGCCAATGCAACCTATTAATTGATAAGAGCCAACATTAAAAATGTAATCATATTTTTATACAAAAAAATGAAAACATTTTCCTAATATAAAATAAACGCAGTTTTTGTCTAGTTATTTAACCTTGACCCTTTACTAATCTCATATTAATTCACACATAAAAAGATGACATTTTTCAAAGGTGGTTATTGTACCCAATATTTATGGGGGGGAAAAGAAAGAAAGAAAGAAATGTCTGGGTAACATGCAAGAAAGACAGCTGCATTTATTTTAGTTTTTATTTCCACAATTCCTATTGTGATAAATGATTATGTTTATCTATGTGGGCAGAGTAATGTAACTTTTGAGAAGGAACATTCTGAATACAATTTATTGGCTGCTTATCACAGTGACTTTTCTTTTGCGTAGCATAAGTAGAAAGCATAACATGAAATATTGGGTTAACCTTTTGCGAAAAGGCAGTGACTTGAATTCAATGGATCTTGGGTAAAAAGAAATTGAATTGCGGAGAACGGTTACCAAGGATTTGACTTAATAATATCCCCAATGAAAAGTGATATAAAATAAAAACACGGGACGTGAGCGGTTGAGAGCTGTTAAAAACAATTTTCCAAAGCGAGACTTTTGCAAACTAAAAGTCAATATCACCCATAACTAAGCAGCTGGTGGGACGAGGCAGGGGAGTTCCAAATTACATTCCTCTGAAGAAAAGGCCAAGGCAGGGTCCCACAGGGTCTCGGGGTCCCCTCGCTGGATAAATCGAGCATTTTCAGAGGCCCGTTAACCCTTTCGGATAAAAGGCAAATTCCTTACAGGGGGTGATTGTCTCCCAGGCAAAGAATTTGGCTTTGCCAAATCACTTTCAAGTCATACAATTTTTAAAATGTACTGGGGGAGGGGGGAGAGATGGTGGTTCTAGAAACAGAAGAACAGAATTTGAGAACATTTCACTAATTTCATTTAGTGGAGGAAATGACAGAACAGGACCCAGAGATGTTTATGCAAGAGATCAAGGTTGCGTGCTGCTGCCCGGATCTGTCCGCAGCATTCCGGGAAGTGGGGGGATGTCGCAATACCGGGCAGAATTCTGCATCTGAGGCGTGTGTGTGTGTGTGTGTGTGTGTCCCGTCCCCCCCCCCCCCCCCCCGCAACACAGGGCAGGAGGGGGAGGTGTGCTGCCTGCAGCCACAGGCCCGGCTCACAAATGAAAGCAGCCGTCTTAGGTCTTAGCCTGAGAGCCTGGAACCTCAGGATTCGAGAGCTTGGATTCCAGCTGCAGGAGGTCACTGGGCGGGCCTGTCCTCTTCGGAAAAAGGGCTTTGTTTTTCATCACCATCTCAATGATTCCACGGAGCTTCCTTCTCCCTCCAAGTACAAACAAACGTTCCCTCTTCAATACTGGTCGCTCCTTACTGTGATGCTGAGCCATGAAATGATACCCACAGGCTGATGTTTTAGGTCTACAGGCTGAACGTGACGAATTACATTTCGTCTTGTTTAAAGGATGCCTCATGTTTGCCTTTGACAGCGAATGTGGACTCCTCTGTAAGCCATCCGCTCTCCACAGCATCAGGTAAAAAGAAATAAAAAATAAAACCATGCTCTTCTCATGTTCTGGTAATTGGGCACCAGTCCCTCCATTTCGATAAAACATGGTCTCATTATGCCTATTTTTCCTTCAGTAAACATTCCCAGCTCCCAGGGAAGCAGCAAGGCCTGTTGTGTGATGCGTCTGATCAGTCCTCGTGGCTGCATTCAGACAACAATCCAACAAGCGGGGATCGATGGAGAACCGAATGCCTTAACCGTCTCTTGCTTCCCGGCCCCGATCTCGGCAATGACTCCACCCTGTGCCACGGGTGCCTCGTTAGCCAGAGCGCGGGGTGAACTGAAGGAATCAGAGACATTCACCGAGGCACCTTGCTTCCCGGACAAGCTCATCACTGATAAGGCCAGTCTCCCGCTGGGCTGGCAGCAGAAAAGGAAGGAATTGTGCACCCGGCGCCTGCACCGACGTCATAAACAACCTCCAAGTCTAAAACCTTGAAAACCCAGGCTAAGCCATCCTGGTAAGAGACCCACATTTTCCTATTTTTTTTTTATTTTTTATTTTTTTGCAATGCACATCCATTCTTGGCCCAGGCTCAGGTTTCTATACCCTTGGGTTGAATTACCTTTCCAAGTAGTTTAGCTTCCTCTTATTTTCCTGGTACAAGCTCTGTACAAAGGCCAATTTTCCCTTTATCCACGAAGACTACCTCATTGCAGCTAATCAATAATCGATGAAGGAGGAAGTCTCTGACAGTCCTAAGTCCTGCAACTCTCTTATTAAATATTCACCACGTACTCTGTATAGTGTTAGAGGATAAATGTGAGCTCAGATCTTAGCTCTACCATTTTTTTTCTTTTTGGTTTATAGGAACTCTCAATCTCTCTACTTCAACTATAACATGGCGATTAGTAACAGCACCTACCTCATAGGGTTGTTTTGAGGATTAAATGAGATGATACAGAAAACTGTCTGGAATGGGGAATATGGGATGTGCTGACTACATGTTATCACCTAGTATGCGATGGGAATATAGTTTGGACTCCATTCATGCCCCTACATTGCCAATTCTGAATATCTACATACAGGAATATTTAAAAAAAAAAAAGTGAAGGCAACAGGTGAAAAGGTAGCTATAAATAAGACAGAGTGAAAAAGAGAGATGTCACCCAGGTGAAACCAAATCACTGGCCCCTGAACTTGTCTTTGTCTGAAAATGCAGTATCCTCCTCACAAATCCAAAGGGACCAGGAAATCCAAATACAGCTTTTAAAACCCACCACATACTACAGCGATGTACACATCATTTTACACTCACACAACTGGATGGAACTCATGGAATTCTGGTCCCAACACATTCAGGTGAATTCACATTCCATTCCCTTCCCAGAAAAGCCAGGCCAGCGCCCAAGTGATGGAGGCATAAAGCATCAAAAGCTCATCAACTGGAAATGAACGGAGCCCTGAGACCGCCTGGGAAGTCAGATCCATTGCTAGTGAACACAGTTAGCACGAAGGAAATCGTGCGTGCCCCTTAAATATCCCACTCGCCACCCCCTCTCCTATTCAGCACGAAGGTCCGCTCAGGGAGCTGTGGTCCGGCTTCGCGGGCCCAGGACTCCCCTCACCGGGAACAGGCACCACACACCAGGCACCCCAGTGCTGGCCCCGCTCCTCGTGTACTGAGTCTATGCACAATCCCACGTGCACACCCTGCGCACGTCACTCCCGTGTCTAGGATGCAGCCACTTCATGTCCGTTGACTTGCTAACTTTCCTGCAAATTCTCACTAAGGGCCACTTCCTCTAAACATTAAGCAGAAATGTCCACGTCCCTCCCTGGACTTGGATTGTCCCCGCGAACTTCTGGAGCACCTCGGGCCACTGTCATTCACTGACACCGCAGATAGGACATCACGTAGTGACTGATATCTATGCTCTCCTCTTAAACTGGTCAGTGAACCCCTCAAAAACAAAGATATTATTTATAGAGTCTCCTGTCCGCAAAGCATTCTACTTCCTTAGGAAAAATAATCCAAAAAAGTCATCGTTACTAAGAAACATTCCTTAGCAAGCAAGTTCCACCGGAGAGGAGGATGGCCTGCTGGCCAAACAGAACCCCTTCTGCTGCTTCTTCTTCATGTTCCTTCTCTGGCAGAGGGCACCGCGGCCCTGTCACCAGGGACAAACATTCTAAGCCACGTGATCATTTGCTAAACCCACATTTTTAAGCCACGTGATGATTTGCTAAACCCACATTTTTAAGCCGTGTGATCATTAACTGCCCCCGCATGGGAGGCGGCGGCCAGGCTCCCTCACCTCCCTCTGCAGCGCGCCACGTGACCCCGGCAACAAGCTCGGACACGGGAACAAGCGGATCCCCGGTTGTTGTTTCCGCTCCTAAACTGTCCTCGGGTCCCCGGCAACAAGCTCAGACACGAGAACAAGCGGATCCCCGGTTGTTGTTTCCGCTCCTAAACTGTCCTCGGGTCAAAAGTTTGGGTTTCATTACACAACACAGACACCTCCAACATACCAAAGGCAGGGCCCCCCACAAAAGGGGGAGGAAGTGGACAGGGATGAATAAAAATAAGGTCGTGTAAGTGTGTTCATGGAGGAATGCAGGGGTCAGCCAGAGGTGAATCTGGGAAGGGCTCCATTTGAAGGATACGTTTTTGTGTTTTGTTTTTTTGTTTTTTTTTAATTGCTTCTGTTGAAATATTTAAAATAACAGGGAAATCCTTTAAGAAACATTTTTAAGAGAACATAATTTGTCACTTATAACAATAAAAAGCTGGAAAGTCCACGCCAGGAAGACAACAGCTCAGTTATGGTTTGTCTGCAGTGGAGTAATAGACATACTTATGAAAATCACACTTAAAGGGGTGTTGACTGATGTGGGGAAATGCTCCTGGTATCAGGGGACGCTTCTAAAAGAAGGAGAAATCAAATCTATACCTGAAATAAGATTCGTTCTATTGGAAAGCTATGATTCTGTGTATATTTTTTAAAATGTAAAACTCATGTATTAACTACTATTTAAGCCACCTTTCTTCTCTTAATGGTGAAATCTTCTAGTCTTTTTTTAGGGGAGTCTATTTTTTATATTTTTTTCCTTTTTATTGAATTTATTGGGTTGACACTAGTTAACAAAATTATACAGGTTTCAGGCACATGATTGTAAAGGGTGTCCCAAAATTCACGCAACAAGTAATTTTGATAGAAAACACAGGTTTATAATTACAAATTGTAAATTTTTTTATTGATTCATAAAGTATACAGTATAGGGTTATGTATGGAATAGCACATCGGGTAAATGGCCTCCACAGCTTTGCTGGCACATATGCAAAGCCGTGGTCTTCATTGGTCTTCATTGTCCCTGCTCCTGGGCCATCATTGGTACTTGGTAATGCTTATCAAATTGAAGGGACTGAAATCAAAGGGCAACAGATATTAGCATCTGATTCAATAAACCAAGTAAAATTAGGCTTTTTGTTGTTGTTGTTGTTGTTGTTAATGCTCACGCATAATTCAAATCTTGCGTGAATTTTGGGACACCCTTTACAACCCATCATGTGCTCACTGTGTTGTGTTCACCACACCGATACCTTGTATTCCCAATGAATGCCCTTTGCTCACCTGCCGACATCATGGCCCTTTAAAAGTTCTATTACCGCGTGGAAAACTTGCAGCATGAAGTCAGATCGAGGTACCCCCCTTGTCTACCAAACACGGCCCAGCAATGCCAACTTCGGGGCACAACTACCTCTCTTTAAACGATTTCCGCTGAAACCTCAAGTGAGATGTAGAGAAACAATGCCCTTTACTACGGTCGTAATTAAACGCTGCTGGGCCCAAATGGTTTCCTACCAGTTTACCCTCTCGCGGCGGTAACTACCTTTGGTTGCCCGACAGCCCCTGCTTCGGAGAGATTGTTTCTGTTGTTGCTGCAGGTGGAAGCGGGTGCAGGACACAGGCTGATGCAGTCGGCACGAGCTGCTTACATCCCGCAGGCCCTCCCAGGCCTGTGGTCAGAAGGGGCCCTTGACCTGCTCCAGGAAGCTGAGCTGGGAGTGCCCTACTGCCCAGAGGGTTTGTGTGCCGAGGCCCGGGCTCTGCTGGACCAGCTGGAGCAGGCGGTTTGAGCGCACGGTGGGACTGCACATGAACATCTGCTCGCTCTCTGCTGGCCTGGAACCTGAGGCCCTGAGTCGAGGCTGCAGCACTCTATGCCTACACGGCCGAGGCCCAATGACAGCCCTGGACACTGGGGCTTGGCTCAGCCTGCCCAGCGGCGTCACCGGGGGAATCAAGCATGTCCCCTATCAGTCCATGGAGAGAGGACACTGGAATGTGTGCCCGGTTCCCGCTGATTTGTGACCCAGGTGCCTTCTCTCTTTGTCGGGTCTAAGCTGTTTCCACCGCAATCATCTGTAACCGGGAGGCAGGGTCCTGAACTCTGTGGCTACTTCCAGGGAATCAATGGCCCGAGAGGGGGCGCATTCCCTGTCACTGCACCTGAGGCGGGCGTGGGAGCAGGGACAAGAGAGCCGGTTTAATGGTGACTCCCTCCCTCCCGCAGCTTAACTTTGTAAGGCACCTAGACAAGAAGCAAAGACATTCTTCAAATGTCAGCAGTGACCTCTCCACTCACGTTTATCTTCATTAATAAGCTCCAGCCAGTGAGCTGTATTTAGGGGGGGGTTGGGGGAGTCGCATTAAAGGGAGGGGTGCACGCCTCTGTTCCTTCCTTTCCTCCTTTAGGGGCTCTAACTTCCCATGTGAACTGAGACAGATCTGAGGGGACCTGAGTGGCAAGACAGAAGCCTGTGGGTAAGAAAAGGGCTGCATGCCCTGCACCAGGTGTCTCTGGACTCCTTTACACCAGAAGAAATCCATTACTGTCTTGTTTCAGCCACTTCCATTCATTTTTTTTAAATAATATGCCTCATAATCTGGTGCACGCGGTGCCCAAGATGATTCCGGTGGCCAACCAGGTGTGGGAAGCACTGACAGGCCACGCCGCAAGGGAACATGCTCCGAGCCAGGGTGCATCTAAATGTCAAAATGAGAGCATTTGGCTCCTGTACTTGAAAGACAAATGGGAAATCACATCAGCATAAGTTAGTATTTTTCTTGAAATCCATCAAGATGTCAAAAAATCCTAAACCAAAAATTACTCATTTCAAAAAGTGATCAATGGAAATGTTGTCGGGCCAGCACAGAAAAAAAAAAAAGATTCATTTTCATCTGCATTGATCGGCTGCTGATAGGGTGCTCCCTTTGAACAGACGTGAGTCTTTTACAATATGGCACAAGGATGTGAATAAAAAGGCGCCCACCGGTCCTTGGTAAACTGTTTGCCGGAAACTTCGCACAGCCATCCCCCGCATGTAACCCTCCCCCTTCAAGCTGCACTGGGTGAAACCCCTCCTGCCAGGCCGCGGTAGATGGCACACTCCGACTTCTCAGGTGCACCATTGCCATCAACATTCTATTCCTTTCAAGGTTGGCTCTCAGCCTGGTGTGTATTTCAAACAAGACAACAGTTCAACTCTCTCTCAAAATGTCCTAGTGCCTCTGATTTGAAAATAACACATAGACATGTTTTTTCTAAAACAGCGGTTCTCAACCTGTGGGTCGCGACCCCTTTGGCAGTCGAGCGACCCTTTCGCAGGGGTCGCCTAAGACCATCCTGCATATCAGATATTTACATTACGATTCATAACAGTAGCAACATGACAGTTAGGAAATAGCAACGAAAATAATTTTATGGTTGGGTCACAACATGAGGAACTGTATTGAAAGGGCCAGAAGGTTGAGAACCACTGTTCTAGAAGTTCCTCCACTGAACGACTGTCTATGATGGGGGCTACCAGTACGCCGGGCACCTTTCTGAAGGGTTTTCCTTATCACAAGCCCATGAGGCCCTTAGTATTATCGCCAGATTCCAGAGAAGAAAACAAAATTACCAGGAGGCCGAGTCACCTGTCGAGAACATGCCAGAGATTCCAACCAGCTCTCCGGCTTCAGACTCTACACTATAAATCACGACTCCGTCCTTTCTCCACGGGCAGCGGTAACACTAGCTTCATATTTATTTTAATGCATGTAACTCAAGGGTTGCTGACTAGTCCATGTAAATAATGAAATGAGTTTTGCTTTGGGGCTGACAAGTTCTGAAGTCAGACTTTAAAGGTCTGTCCCCTCTCTCTCAGCCACAGGGGCTGACAGCCGCCTGGCACACCTTGGTCATCAGCTGTTGGTTTAAATGAAGAGAAAGAGGCGGCACTTGGAATCACTGATAAGAAAGCTCCAGCAGGAGTTGAGGACAATGACTGTTCCTTGTGAAGTACCTCTCCTGTCAACAATGTGTGACTACTGGGGAGTGGGAACAACCGAAAATAAAAGTTGGAATGCAGAAGGAGCTTAGGGAGAAAGAGTGTTCCGTTCTTCCTGGCACTGCACTTGAACGTCGGTGGCATCTTACAAATGACATATAGGCTAAAAAAATTTTTGACAGCGAAATAGAGCTGTTTCAAGTGCCTTTCAATTGTTGGATTTGAATTAAATCCAGACATCTTATCTGAAAAGCTAAGATTTTTTCCCTTAATTGTGAAGAAACCACAGATGCTCTGGTACCAAAAATAGAGTTCACAACTCAGAAATGTCAAGTAACACTACTTCCATTATAACAGAAATTACATGCTTAACACTTTCGATTCATAAAAAAATTTCACATGCATGATTAGATCATGGATTTGAGTGAAACCCACGCCTGTCTAATATGTTCTGCTTATGTGCCTGTCTGTTCCACTAGGCTGAGAGCTTATTGAGTATAATGATTGCCTAGGACAAACCTCAGCATCTTCAGTACCTCGTATAGAACAGAATATAAAGGAATTCTGCACTGGATTGGACTGCACCTTCTCAGTGTCAGAGCCAGAAGCGAGGTCCATTGACAGACAGACCTCGTAAGGTGAAAGGACAACCCAAGCAAAAGGCCGTCAAGGTGAGGACCAAGTCTCCTGACTCCACTGCATCACCAAATTCATTCAAAAATACTACTCCAGCCCAGCTGGTGTGGGCCAGTGTTCGAGCGCCGACCTATGAACCAGGAGTTCATGCACGGTTCGATTCCTGGTCCCGGCACATACCCAGGTTGCAGGTTTGAGCCCCCGTAGGGGGTGTGCAGGAGGCAGCCCAGCCATGATTCTCTCTCATCATTGATGTTCCTATCTCTCTCTCTCTCCCTTCCTCTCTGAAATCAATAAAAATATTTTTATAAAAAAATACTACTATAAAATAAGTCCCAAATATTTTCAAATATTTTGAGTTATTCATCATTTCATATTGCCTCTGACCCTAATTCTGACTGGAAGCCACATATAAAAGCAGAAACGGAGCAGAAATCAGGAACTGGATGAGTAATGAGAGAGAGGCATGACAGGTCAGAAGTTCAGGGTTGCGGAGAGGTGTTGGATACAGCTAGATTTCTTTTATTTCCCCCAGAAAGGCTGCATGATCCCTACATTTGAAAGAATCCTTGAAGCATTATGCGTTTTCCATCGCCATGGAGATACTCTTCATCTCGAGATGAGTAAATTGTCGCCGTCACCTTCCACACAAAGCTCCTCACACTTCAGCTGTCACTGTGCGGATTCATACGGAAAATACATTTTAAGCAGTGGCATCGCTGTGTAATGAGTAATAATTTCCCCAAATTAGCAGCATTCAGTGTCTAGGGAGGTTTCTTTTATTATTTTATTCGTAGACTATTTTGTAAAAGGCGCATGCTAACCAGAGCCCTTTCCCTCTGACACCTTGTCTGAAGTAGGGCACGCCGCTGGGAAACAATCGCTATTATGCTCCGTGTGGGGAGAAACAACTGTAATAACTTCCAGGTGTTTGATAAAAGGCGCTTCCTGGCGCTGGACGGGTCCACAGACTGTCTGTCAGCCGTCCTGGCACCTGAATGCGCTAGAAGGTACGAGCATCTTTCTCGAGGATGACAGATATTAGTTATAATTAAGGTTATTGTGCTGGCACGGAACAGAGTCTGACTTAATGGAAGACTGATGGGAATTAACAAGGTTGCTGCGTAATTATCCAACAGGCTTAACTGTGGGCTCCATTCCTGCTCGTCACACACTAGCTGCGATTGACAGAGGCAAAGGCCGGGTGATGGACACAGCTCCTGTATTTACGATGAAGTACAGTGAGAACCTAACGGGCTAGAAACAATGTGTTCAATAGAGCTCAGATTTCTTTTCTTTTTTTTAATCCTCAATGGAGGATTTTTAGAGGAAGGAGGGTTGGGGGGAAGAGAGAGAGAGAGAGAAAGAGAGAGATACATACATACATTGGTTGCCTCTCCTACTCGCCCTGACCCAGGATCGAACCCATGACCTTTCTGGTGTACGGGATGACTCTCAACCAACTGAGCCACCTGGCCGGGCTCAGATTTCTTTTGCCTTAACATCTGTTCTATCAAGCGTAATATATTTTATTGGAAAAAGTTAAAAAGGTGTTAATTGAAGTTCAATCCTCCTATAAATGCAGGATGAATAGCTCAAGTATTTGAGTCATCCACTCTTACACATCGGGTGAAGCACGCGGTAAGTTTTAAATGCATATGTACATGTCTCCCACAATGCATGTGTCAGTTCCAAAGTAGAGCTTCAGCTACAACCAGAATTGTGAAATGGGCAAAACATAGCAGTCTTGGAAAGCAACACCGAACACGGACGAGGCCGCGGAAATGCTCTGTGCCTGTTAAATTAATCCTGTCCTCAACACAGCAACATGTTTAGGAGTAATGGTATCTTCTTTAAATTAGTCCTTAAAAACATGTGTAGGCATTATCTTAAAATTCACTGTCTTTTATTTTCTAAAATAAAATTCATTGTCTTTTATTTTCAAAGTACACTAGAGCAACCCAGAGATCCAAATAGCCTTTAAAAACAAAACAAAACTGTACTTTCCCAGAACTGCAAGGCAAATGGCCACAGACAAAAAGAAAAATGACCAAAAAATATGATGCTAGATAAATAAAATTTGGAGTCCTGCTAGTACCAATTGGAAAAGATGGAGACGGGTGGAGACTAGCCAACGGTGTTCGGGACCCGGCTCCAACGGCAGGGGGGAGCCGGTCGTGAGGTCCTCTTCCCACCTCCACCTTTTTAGGGCTTAACCTCTGCATGAGGACATGCTCACCTAACCACCCAACAGTAACCAGCAACCACGGAGCATCGGGGACTCCCTGTTCCCCTCCCCCAACTCCCAAGGAGGCATTCCGCAGCACCTCCCTGGGAAGAGCAGTGATGAGCACCAGCGCTTTTCCTGAAAAGCCCTCCTTAATTAATTCATTGTTATTGTGAGCATCCATTATACTAATAAAAAGTCAACAACATTTAAAGATGCCATTATTAAACCATGGGACGACTCTGAGATTATCTCGCAGGATTCACGGGGCGGCAAGGTGATCCTGCATTTCAGTGGCAATCCCTTAACAAGGATGGAAGGAACGCCAAGTTCCACGTCAATCAACTGGTTTCCATGGTGCACAAAGGCACTGGTGAGCTTGAGTAATCGCGTGAAAACTTGCACAACCAGCCAGTGAAACTCAGTCTTCCCAGAAACGTTGACCCAAAGGGTGAGTCAACAAGCCCAAACCTGCAGGCCAAATAAGGCCCAAGAAATCACTTGGTCTGGCCCTGCCACAGCCTTAGGGGAGCTCATTACATGTCTGACTAAATAGAGCAGGCTAATTTTTAAGTTGGTAATTTTGTATGGCCCACAGGCACAAATGATGTTATAACTATCCAAATGGCCCTTGGCAGAAAAAAAGGCTCCCCACCCCTGATGAGCCATAGGTTTTCATGGAGGTATAGATTTTTAAGTTACAAAACCAAATATTCACATAGGTTCCTGATGCATTTCATTTCCAGATTAACTGAGAACTGGGCCAATAGGTATCTTTGGAGTATTGTAGTACAAATTATAATTATGGAATATATACCTCTACGTCTTCGCCATTTTAGCATAATTCATGCCAAATGGTCTAGGACTGAAGAGGCAAAGGGGGCAAGGGTTAGGCGAATAGAAGTTCAGTGTAGCTCACACCCTTGTAATGGCATTTGTGTTAATCCTCCAGTGTGAACTGTTGCCTTGACCGGGTCATTCTTGCTCTCCCAGCCCATCACAGCCCCTAATGTACGTTGGATGCCAAAGAAAAATGCCCTTGTGTCAAGGAGCCCAGCGAAGCAGTTTATAGCTCACGTCCAAATGGGAGAAGTTACAGGGAACAAAACAGGAAGGCAGAGAACCCCACGACCAGTTCGAGTCTCGCAGTCCACTCTGCC
This sequence comes from Myotis lucifugus, assembly GCF_000147115.1. Taxonomy (NCBI): domain Eukaryota; kingdom Metazoa; phylum Chordata; class Mammalia; order Chiroptera; family Vespertilionidae; genus Myotis; species Myotis lucifugus. Next base: position 335,679 of record NW_005871592.1, on the reverse strand, counting down.
TTTTCTTCTCCCTGCTTCCTCCAGCAAGGACAGAATCTGTCCTTAGAGGTCAAAGGAGCCCGGTGAAGGGCAGGGCTGCTCAGTGACACCATGACAGGAAATGACTGACGGCCTGTCCTCACCTCTGTCCACTGCCACCATCAGGCCCAGGCACCAGAAGCCTCTCAGGCCTCGCTCCACTCCCACCCGTGCAGGACTCCCGGGAGATGTGAACAGGAAACGCCAGGCGGAGAAAACTGTGAAGGCACGCGGTGGGAGCTGAGCTCACGGCCGAAGGCCCGCCCGCTCCGATCCTTCCTGGATTCCCATTGTCATGTCATGTATTTTGATGTCTGAATCAACAGCCCCGTAAGCGGGGGCTCATCTGCGTAGGTTTTAACTGTCAGGTCACTGCTGACTTCAATCACACTGTTTCAACCCCTTTTGACCCTTGGCCTCATCGTGAGTTAAAAGAGACAGCTCTGTGGGGGAAGACCGTGTTTAATGCCATCGTCAAAGCTGAAATATGTCTTGATAGATTTGAGAGACATAGGAAGGGAGAGAGAGAAATAACTGTGATATACAACAATTGAGCATCTTGCGTCCTGCAGCCCCCCCCGCTACTGGGGACTGAACCCACATGTGCCCAGACCTTGTAAT
>NW_005871592.1:284706-334940 GCF_000147115.1 Myotis lucifugus | reverse complement strand
GGGTGCATGGGCTGCTGCTCAAGCAACTGAGCCACACCTGGAACATGTTTTTAAGTAAGGCCACATGCCCCCTTAACTCTAATCTGCCAGCCCTGGTCTTATACCTGACGTACACTCCACCCTCTCAGCCAGGACAGCCTCCACCTGTCCCTGGAAAAAGACACCTACACCCTTTCACGGCACCTCACATTCCTGGAGATTAGAGTGAAGGAGTAGTTGGCATGCGCTTGTCTGCACAGGGTGATCCCCATCTAATATACGGGGCACAGGGTTCACCCAGCGCCGTCCCCGACTCCCCTGCTCTACTGCAGTGGATTGATTCTTCTGGTGGTTTTCTCACTGGTCCTGGGACTAGATCAGAACCAGCGCTTTAGTGAAAATTATTTCTTGGCATTCTCAGTGATATTTAGAAGGGATGTGGAGCTGTCCTTTCCTGAAAAGAAATACCTACATGATTATTAAAAACAACAAAACACCAACTCGCTATGTTTTGGTACAAAATGGACTAAGCTTTGGTTTCTCTAAGCGAGCATATTAGCTTCAAAGAAAGTTTTTCTAGACTTCTAAGCGCGCCTGCACACACTGTACTTGCTCACGAATAATTTTTTTCCTCTGGGAAGGGGAGGGAGTTGGAGATCAACGCATTTTACACCAAGAAAGAAACACCAAGCTCGTTCGGAACTCTCATTTAGGTAACAAATTTTTGGCACCTGCTTGTAATAATGTTATTTCTTTGAGAATTTCAGCTTTGGTTGTGTAATAGCATTCGCACTGTCTGTCCTCTGCCTCGATCATAATAATTAAAGTGACAGCCTGTGTCCCTACCTCCCAGGTGCTTGGAAATTGATATTATGAGTGTCCCCTGGAGGCACTGCTCACTGGGCCACTTTGAAGAAAAATCTCTTCATCAATAATGAAGCCCCGAGGGCCACTTCTCAGGGGACCCACGCAAAATTACATGTCAACCCCAGGCCTGATTTATACAGATGGCGCCCCGCCTCGCCGTGTTTTATTACCCACCACTCTCTGCGGAGCCTCTCCCCGGCCCCCTGCACCTCCAGGTCTCTCCCAAAACGTCACCCTCTGGTGTTCAGCTACTGCAGGAAACAGTTAAAACTAAACCCCAAGGAGAGAGGAAGAAGCGACAGCCAGGTAAGGGCTGGCCACACTCACACAAACGAAAAACAGAGCCCGTCCTGGCCCGAGCGGCTCAGTTGGTTGAGTGACGTTCTTGCACTGAAAAGTTGCCCGTTCGACTGGTTCTGTTCCTGGTCAGGGCACATGCCCAGGTTAGGGTTCCGTCAGGGAATGTCTGGGAGGCGACTGGTGGGTGTTTCTCTTTCACATCTCTCTCTCTCTCTCTCTCTCTCTCTCTATCTCTATCTCTCTGTCCTCCTCTCTCTAAGCATGTCCTTGAGTGAGGATTTAAAAAATAAATAAAATAATTGAGTCAGGATTTGAACCCAGGCCTGTTTTAATGCAATGCTTTTTGTAATCCATGGAATAGAACTTGATGCCGTGCTATACAAAATAAATAACTTTCTACAAAAGTCCCGAGTTGCTACCATCCATAGATGTCTGTCTGTTTGGTCTAAGAGGAACTATACGTTGAAGTGAGTGCAGATGTTTCGTACCTGCTGGTATAACATTTTAATTACGGAAGCTGTAAGTATTCTAAACCACAGGGAAGGCATAATCCTATTAGGCGTTATCTCCCTCGTGTACCTGGCTCCGGGGTATCTGTGAACACCCACGCTCCTGATGTTCGAGGCCAAGAACACCTCCTGCCTTGACACGGAGGATTAAGAGCAAATGAAGTTCAGAAGGTAAACAAGTCACCTCTGAAAACTAACATCCCGATTACAGATAAACGCATAATCTTACAATGCCGCGTTCAATGTTTCTGAGTTAAAGCAGAGCAGAGATGACGAAGAACTGTCCTTACAGTTTTAAGGACTAAAGGTTTGGGGCCCGTATTGGTCGCTGTGTCCATGTGGCTGAGGCAGAAAAATAAAATATTACTTTTCAATCTCCTCTTCAGCGCACGAATGCCTGCTCCACATCTACTCTCTGATTCTCTTTTTCATTATTATTTTATTACTTAAATTTGTTCAGTCTCATGGTCTTTAATTTTAGGGCTTCTAATTTTTAATGTAAGATTGTGCTAATTATGAGGGTTCTCCCACGGAGACCAGCCATGTTTACCTTACTGGAACGTCTATTTTTCAGTTCTTGGGTCGTTTGCCAGCTTATGTCCAGATTTGGTAAAAATGCTGTATTCAAACAGTTAAGGAAAGACAGGATTGCCTAAAGGTCTTGCCATTACCTCAGCATTTTGAATCTAGATCTTCTTGGAATTTTTAGGAATTCCTTACTGTCAATGTTCAGCTTTCCAAAACTGGCCTTCTCTTCCAAAAGGTAAGAAAGGAGGCTACTGAATCCCAGCACATTTTTACAATTAAGCAATCGGGCAACACTACCTGCTCTGATGAAGATGAAGCTGATTCCAGCTAAAAACCTCCCTAGTGATAGATTCATCTCTAGTCATTAATCTCATGGTTTTTAATTAAACTACTAAACCCAGTCACCTGAACTCATATATAGCAGGTAGAATGTTTTAACTGGATTGAAATATATATCTGATCATGCTTAACTAAAGAAACGTGAAGTCCCTTACAGCAACAACGATATCCCCAGAATGACGTGACTCTCCAGATCACACCATCAGATAGATTTCTCCTGCCCAGCTGAATCCCTTAGAAAGGAAATGTGCCTTCAGCGTGATCCCTGGGGCAGCTTAAAGCAGGGAGGGCAACCGAAACTCACAGAACAGGTGTGAAGTTTTAAAATTAAAAATAAAGAAGTAAAAGCCTTCGCAAGTCAAGATAGCATTTCCATAGCTCCCTGGTGCCTAGGCAATAAAAGAAGACAAGGCTGTTACTTGTACAGGAATAAACACTTTACAAGGGCAGGTAAACCAAGAACCACGGCTCTTGCAAAGTTCAATCCTATTGGCCCCTTTGGATCCAGGACCCGCTAGCCTCCCTGGGGCAAAGGCAGTTCTGACGATGGGTATTCTGAAACAATCTTCCGCCATCTCTACCCATTTGTAACTCATGGTCTTTCCTTTTGTCAAATGCTCCTTAAAACTGACGTTCCCCAAGTTGTTTCCATGACAGTCCCATTTTCCAAATCTATCATTTTATCTCATTTTCTTAATAAACACAGAAAATTCTCGATGATCTTCCCCAATGATTAGAATCCGTAAGATAGGCCATTCGGAACTGCTTTTGTTTGACTGGAAATGTACTGTGATTTTGTGGACAATGGGCTGAAATCCCTCCCTCTTCATTCAGGGTCAATCTGAAATGAGTTTCCAACCCCTCACTACTCATTAATAAAAATTCAAGGGCTGGCCCGTGACCTGTGATTGTGGGAGCAGTTGAGGAGGTAGCAATTCAGTTGGGTTGTAAATGTTTACCAAAATGTAAAAGCATATACTTTCATTTATTTTTTTATATTCTTATTGATTTTAGAGAGAAAGAAAGAAACATCTATTTGTTGTTATGTGCCCTGACTGGAGATCAAACCTGAAAACCTTGACTTAAGGCAGTGGTTCTCAACCTTGGCTGCACATTAGAATCACTTGGGAATCTTTTTAAAATCCTGATTTCTGGGCCTCAGCCTCCGGAAATTGTTTCTTTGTTATGGGGTGAGGCCACAACATTAGTAACAAAGAAACAGAATTTCCAGAGGATGAGGCCCAGAAATCAGGATTTTAAAAGGATTCCCAGGTGATTCTAATGTGCAGCCAAGGTTGAGAACCACTGACTTAAGGGGACGGATGCTCCAATCAACGGAGCTACCGGGCCAGGGCTCACTACACTCCTGTAGCCTATCCTCGATTATCCATGTCAGTGGGAGGGAAACAAGACAACGAACAAAGGCAAACGCTTCCAAAATCGTTCTGACTTGCTTTTCAAGGTGCTGATATCACACTCACCACCAATCCAAACGGCATCAAGTACCATGAAGGCCCTGCTGACGTCAGGAGAAGTGATGCAGGCAGGCGGGTGGGAAGCTTGGAGGCCTCTGAACCTCCCAGGAGACTCTGTGCTCAGTCATCCTGGACACCACTCAGCCGCATTCAAACAGCGAGTCCACAGAGCCAGCGAACTTTCAGAAGAAAAGAACAGCTACTGCTTCGGAATATTAATTATTTGATTGGCATTGACTTTCCTGATAGGTTTCTGTACTTTTACCTTCTAACAGGTCTGTCCTTTTTCCTGACAAGGTGTGGACTGTTGTTGGCTAATTAACTCCTTTTTTTCTTACTCAGCATATTATGCAATTGAGAAAGTTGCCTAAAGTCACAGGAATAAGGAGGGGTGGAATACCTCAACCCCAGGCAGTCAGCTAACGTGATTGCGAATAAACCTGCCTGCTCATGCCTCCGTGCCCAGGACGGCAATGACACCACCGCCGAGTGTGCGAGCCCGGTCCCGCTGCCTGGTCTCTGTGACCTTCTGATGGACCCTCGCTGGGCCCATCTTCCTGCTCAGGGACATTCCAGTCTTGGGTTTGGCGTCCTTCTGGTTGCTTTTCATGCTCCCAACCTTTCCACCCTGATGGGATGTTGGATGGAGGCTAGAAATCACGGAGGGATCACCAGAAGCAACGTTTTTCACCGCAGTGACCTTTCCCCCAGAAACAAGGATGTGTCTTGACTGCGTTGATGAGACCTGAGGGTCCGTAGGCAGCTTGGGGGGATTTAAATCACTGTTATAGCAGGTTGTCACCAACACCTTCTGTTCTGTTCACATTTATCAAGGGAACTTGTTTTCCGTTTGAAAAAAAAAATGAAAAAAAATTTTTTTCAAGATGACTCGCTTCTCCATATATTGGAGACTAAGGCGGTGGTCACAGTCAGATGGAACTCTAGACCATGGGTTTAATAAACCCATGCAGGGAAAGCAAACCCAATGTGTGCCCTGGAATTGGATTGAACACCGAGTCTTCCTAATTCATTCGAATTCTTCAAACAAAAGTGAACTCGTGTGGTAAGTCAAGAGGACAACTGAGACATCTAAGCTGGACCATGTTCCTCTAGGTCGGTGGTCGGCAAACTGCGGCTCTTTGGCCCCTTGACTGTGGTCAAGAAGTTTCAATCGCACTGCACGTGGTATTTTGTGGAAAAGCCACACTCAAGGGGCCGCAGTTTGCTGACCACTGCTCTAGGCTTAAGGTATTTTTCCTCACTGCACTGTATTTGAAGGATGGATTTCAGTCTTTCATGGTCCTCTAGCTCCCACATCACAGCTTTACTTTGAAGGAAAAGTAAGGCAGGTGTATGAGCAGAGAGGTTACTGACTCAAGTGTGTTGCATATCTGAACGACATAAATGCTGAAAAACCACTATTCTAGGTTATAAGGAATGTCGGGCAGGCCGGCTGCATAGACTTAAAGTCAGGTGGAGGCCAGTGTGAGGGCTCTGACTTCTAACAGGGTCTCAGCTGAAACAATATACGACATTAAGCCAGTCACATCAGTGTCACTGGCATCTTTTCCTTAGTGTGATGTGGCTAAGAACTGATTTCAAAGACAAATATATGAGCTAAAAAAGACAGAAAGAAATCAGTTAGGCAGATAACAACCATTCTGAAATTCAAAGGCCAAAGGCAGCTGCCCTCTGGCACTCCTATTTCTGAAATCAGCACTGGATACTGAGGGACTTTGCTATTGTTGCGCAGGGAGGTGGGGGGAAACGGGGGTCAGGTCAAAGTAACAAGGACAAAAAGAACTAGAATGTAAACACCGCCTCTTTTACCCTTGGCACACATACACAGGCATTGGGTTACATATATCCTATTGATCCATACGAACAAGTAAATTATCTGCGAGAGAAATTACTAGTAAATCAACTCTGAAGAAGCCCGCAAGATGTACTTGGGCGCTTGTTACCAAAACGGAATTTTCAAACCAATGTATGGAGCCTGGAGAAAACACTACGGCCACTCTCCAAACAGAATAACAAGTTCTTTCCATCAACAGCAGAGACAAAGCGTGGCAAAAGCAGCTACTCTGCAAACAGGTGGTTTTAAACTTTTACTTAAGCCACTGAAAGCGGACGAAAGGACATTGTTGTCATTTCTAAAGAACACACACAACACACACACACACACACACGTGAGCAAACAGAGGTCTTATCAGACTCACATAAAGAAAAGCCTCAAACAAAACCCACCATAAACTAAACAGCAGTGCCTCGCGGCTCAGAAATGCTGCCGTGGGCGAGTGTGTGCACCTAAAGTGCTATTTACAAGTAAGTCTTTCTCACAGCATACGTCGGGGTCCCGGGGAGAACTCACGGGAAATGGCCACTTCAGGTGGGACTTTATATTCAGAAAGAATGATGACATTTTTACAGAAAACAGAGGAAAGCAAAAACTGCTCACAGGGGAGAAAGCCGGTTCCCTGGCATTTCTCAGGCTCTCGGTGATGCTAAACTGTCCCCGAGCTGCGCTCTGGCCAGCGGGACGGCCACAGCCGCGCACACAGCTGTCCTGCAGGCACCGCGCCTGGGCGATTCCTCAGCTGCAGACCCCGCAGAAGGGGGCAGCAGGCAGGTGTCCCGAGTGCAGGTGGGGGGCGAGCAGGAGGAGCGGGGAGCTGCGGGAACGGGGCGCCGCGGGCCTGCAGAGCCCCCTGTCTGCCTGCAACTCTTGCGCCCCTTCAGCCGCGCCACTCAGGTCAGGACCGGCTTCCTGACCTTCCCCCACCCCGTCCCGCTCCAAGGGCGCCAGCTCTACGCCCAGGACTCCTCGGCCGCCACGCAGACCACCCGCGGAGGCCAGGTTCCCGCGGCTCCCGCTCCTCCCGGGGCGCAGGGGTGGCCGAGGGCCTGCCCGGCCCCCACCCGCGGGGACCCCCGGGACCCTCCCCCGCCCCCGGGAGCCAGCGCGCAGTCCGTACCTCGATGTCCGGCGCGTCCTTGCTGAGCACGGGGGCCATGGCAGCGTGTGCAGGCGGGGACCCTGGAGACAGACCCTTCGCTCGCGTCCTCGGGCTCGGAGTGCAGCGGAGTGCGGCGACCCGGAGAGAGGAAGCCCGGGGCCAGCGGCGCGGGGGCGGGGCCGGCCGTGACGCCCGCGGGCGGGGCGGGGCGGGCAGGCGGACACGCCCAGGGGCGGGGAATAACACGAGAGGACACGCCCCAGATTGGCCGCGGGATGGCACGCCTAGGGCGGGGCTAACATAGGACACGCCCCTGGGCGGGGCTTCGCGCTCCGCCCGGAGACTTGCGGGCGCGGCTCAGTGCGGGGAGCTGGGGTCACCCTGTGCGGCCGGGACCCATCGTCCGCCTCCCGCCTCCCCGCCCCCAGCCCGGCCGCTGGTTTCCCTTCCGCGGCGAAAGGAAGGGCGGGAGAGAGCGCTGGTTCGGGGACTGCCCTTTGCAGTTCAGGGCTGAGCTGGGTGGGCGGGGACCAGAGGTGACCGACCCACAGCATTTCCAGGTAAAAGCAGCGGGCGCTCTGAGTGGCAGCCTGGCTCCTTTTCTTCCCTCCCGCAGGCCCCCCCGCCCCAGGCCCCGCGAGGTGCACAAGTTGCATGTTAGGAGCTCGTCTGGGACGAGGTAGTAAAGGTTCCTCCCTCCATCACGCAGAGAGGCGGGCAGGGCCCTGGACCCTGGAGAAGGCCGGGCCGGGGGTCTTCGGGGAGATGGGGACCCCTGGGGACACTCCCTGGGTAAAGGCGGGCCCCGGAGCCCGGGGAGCAGCAATTCCGTGGCCAGAGGGCAGGTAGTGGTAAGGGCTGCAGGTGCTACAAAGTCTAGCTGTATTTTTGCAGAACAATCCATTCCGATGACTCTTTTCAACAAGAATTCTATAACGTTAAGCTCTTTAGAAGAGTTGCACCTTAAGTTTGGTTCCAGAGCTTGCTTGGGGTAGGGAAGCGGTTTCATTTGGAGATGGTCTCAATCCAGAAAAGATTCACCTGTATATGAGGACACCTGTTCTCCAGAACTCTTTTCCCGCCCACTTAGACCAATGCCAGGTGAGCTGCAAATAACCTGGCCCCCCTCCCTCCCCGCCTCACCAAGGGCCTGGCCACTGCTGCCCTGACTGGTTGTGTTCCAAACGCAAGGTAATCTGTCTTCCCATCCTCCAGGCACTTGTGTCGCTGGGCACCTGTCCTCCCCCTGGAGGACTCTCCACATCCTGGAGCTCTCAGAAGCCTTCCCTGACCCATCCCACCACCCACAGAATGAGACTCACCTGTCTCTGTCCATTTGCAATTCACAGCCCTGCCGGATTGTATTGTCATGTTTATCTGAGGGAGGCTTGTTTACATCTGGCTCCCATTTAGAATGCGGGCTCCAGGAAGTGACGGCCCATGTCTGGCTTGGCTGTCTGCTGGGTATTAAGTTCCTCCTCCAGGACTGAAACGTGCGAGACCAAGAATACTTGGTGGTTGAATGAACACAGTAGATCCTCAAGCCCTCTAGGCACCACGCAGTTCATTTTAGAAACTTCAGTTGCTCTTTACCAGGTAAACCAAGTAAATCACAAACACTACCCATGACTTCCTAGTTAACCATACCTTGCCTCCAAAGTCATCTATATCCTCTTGGAGATTTATCTATCTATCTGTCTATCTGTCTATGAAGAATAAAAGAATATACACTATATGTATATGCACATATATAATGCATAGCTTTAACATAATATATAATTGTAACATATGTATGATTCCTTCTCCAATTTAACCAGAAAGCTTCAATGTCAATTTCCTAACCTCCAGAGATATGGACTCGTGCCCTTTTGCTAATACAAACCTTCTGTTAGGAATCCATACTTCAGTCGTTCTATGGGTACAGGTGTCCAAGGTCTCCAAGAGTCAGACATTGCCTATCCATCAATTCTTCTTCTTCTAACCTCATAGAGGATAAGCCCAACATATGCAGCCTTTACAAAAGTAAGAGCTTCTTCAGTGACACTCAATAATCCAATGTAAAAGTCAAATGCTATCCTACCACCACCCCCCACCTCACCAAACAGATGTCTCCTGTTCTGAGATACTTAATGAAGGCATCTACTCGCATTGCTCACATGCCACACCTATCCTCTGTGATCAGTGACTGAATCTAATAATATGTGACATCCACTGAAATTCCACATTAAACACAGTTGCACCTGTAAACGGTCCAAGCTGTTGAAAGCTCACTGCAAATGCATTCCCCCCACACTTCCTAAAAGTTGTAAATTACGCTGGCATTTTTCAAGCTGTCCCTCCATCTGGAAGCGCAGTCACATATCAGGTGTTCCGCATTCATTGTTTCGTAGGCCCTGGAGAGACAGCTCATCTAATAGATGCATCTAATACAAATTACCTACGTGCATCTCTGCCGAATAGTCTACATTACACAAGTGATTATTATTCACTAGGATTCTCGCCACAGACAGAAGGAAGGCTTGGGATTCACCCTTCATTTCTGAAAAATTATTCAGAACCACAAATTTAGAAACAATAAAAATTCAGATTTCCATATGTTTTTTATCGCCCCCCCTCCCCCCCATAGTCTAGCATTAAGCAATTTTTTCCCCAGACATTCTTTGGAAGGTGATTTTACCCCAAAATGTCATCAGTGTGGATTGATCATGTGACCTATGTTTTCAAGTGATTTCCTAAGGTCAGCTTTACTCCTATCCAAACAGGCCAAGATAGTAAAAACTCAAAATCAGTTGACTCCAGATATTTCTAGCATTCCTACTCAAAAAAGGTCAATGTATGTCTGGATGAACTTGCTATAATTTATTCAACTACATATACTGTGTGTCCTATATAAGCACACCCCCACAGGCACCTATGTGGGCGCTGCATATATGTCTATAAATTATGTAATGCTGTAAAAAGTACAAATAACACAGAGGAACTACAGATCCCTACCAGAAATTTATTCAATAATTATGTATTGAGTGCTGTTGTTTCGGGCACTGTGCTAGGCCTCAGAGATGCCTCCGTGTATAATAAAAACATCGCCCTTGTCATCACAAACCCTAAGCCACTCCCTCAAAACACCGATAGTCACAGCAGGATTTTGAGCAAGTGGTTTCACTAACGGGCTTATTGTGAGAATTCAATGGCAAAAGGCATGGGATAGTGTTGTATGGGTTGCACAATGCCCTGTACTGTTAGTTAAATATTTAAAATTTGAAGGTATGCTCTCCAGTGCTCCCGTTCTGGAAAGCCCACTGCCGCCTCGCCTGACCCATGCACTGAGGAGCATGATTGACATACATGGTTTGGGGTGAAATGCCGTGTGAGTAGGAGGTTTACAGACTTATCTGAGCTAGGGAGATGAACACTCCTTAAGTTACCACACAGAAATGTCATATTTCCTGTGAATGACAACATCAAGGGACAATGCAGGACTGTTATAGCGAGGGGCCTGGGATATTGGAGAGGGGTTCCCTGAAGAAATGACCGACAGGCTGCTGAGATCTGAAGGACAATAGGAGATAAGAAAGGGTTGTGGGGAGAAAGAGAGACTTAAGAAGGTGAACGACTGTTTATTAAGGGATTAAGAAAAAAAAATCATTGACACAGACAATAGTATGGTGATGACCAGAGGGAAAGCGGGAGGTGGGAGAGGGTAGAGGGGAGATAAATGGTGATGGGAGGAGACTTGACTTGGGGTGGTGAACACACAATATACAGATGATGTGTTATTGAATTGTACCCCTGAGGCCTACATCATTTTATTAACCAATGTCATCCCAATAAATTCAATAAAAAAGAAGAAGAAGACAATTAAAAGCATTCCAGGCAAGGAAGTCGCCTGTGCAAAGGCCCTGAGGCCACAGGTGCCCTGAGAGAGGGGAAGGACCCAGAGCTGGGCTATAGGGAAACCCATGCATACACTGTCTGAGTCTTAGCTTAGGAAGTTGAATTTTACCCTCTAGGAAATGGGAAGCCGTGGAGGTTTTTTGGAAGCAGAGGAGCGGCACAATCCAATATGAAGTGGGAGGTATCACTCTGACTGCAAGGTATGTATGATTGCCCATCCGCGTAGCCACTTTGGTGAATGTGTGAAAATCGACCAAGCTGCATCAGTTATGGGTTTGGCCTCGGACATTTCCTCCACAGCCTGGCCTGTCACTTGGAAACCAAAATAAAGAATTTCCTACCTTCTGCCAATGCCCCGGTCATTTAGCACATTTTACACTCACGAAGCAGAGCTCAATGTTTTTAATGAGCGTCTGGGAAGAAAATCTACATCCCAGGTGGATTTCTGTCGCTCCGTCGGTGGCTATCTTTCTGTTTTCCGACATCAAACTATAAGGGTCTGTTTTTCAACCGTCTGAATAATGAGTGGCACGCTGTTGTTCTATAGTTTGTTTTCATGATCCAGGTGTCCCTGGACTGTGAGGTCATTGGTGGTTTTGAGTGGGTCTCATCCCTTTATCCTCCTGCCTAACACAGTATCTAGTACTAGTAGCTGCCTAACCATTTACGAAAAAGCATTCATTCTATACCCTATACACATGACACGGTATAGAAAGCCTGAGGGGAAGCGATTTTTAGTAATATGCGTGCACAGGGCGTTAGCGGGCAATTCAGGCACACATGAAATACACGCGGTCGCTCACCAAGTGAAATGGTAGCAACCAAATTTATAATCAAAGAAATGCCAATTGAATGGTTCTGAGATAGGATTGCTCACCTCTCGGACTGGCAAAAAAATGTTTAAGGAGTGATTAGGGAAAACAAATTCATGAGATTTTATCACGAGTAAAAACTCGGCACGAGTACAGAGGGCGAGCGGCTCAGCGGTGCGGGCCCAGCTTTCACCGTGTGCGTGGCCCTGGCCCAGCGCCTGCGTTTCGGATCGTTTTATCTTGAAGACAATGAGGCCCGTCTGCAAAATTTACCTAGAAACAGGGTTCGTCCCAAAGCTGTTTGTGCAATAATCAAAAAGCAGCAACACCGAAGCCGTGCAGCAGGTGACGGCTCAATGCATGCACTGAATTGATACACCTCCATGCTACGCGGACTGGAGAAGCGAGGCTGCAGAATATGAACAGGAAACATGGACGCCACGCAGTCGAATACACGCTCCCCTCACCCATCGTCCTGCTTTTTGAGGTTTCAGGTACCTGCGTGCAAACAATGCCTAAAAATACTAAATGGAAAATTCCAGAAATAAACAGGCCCCGAGTTCCCAGCGGCACGGGCCCCTCTCAGAGCCCGGCGGACGAACTCTCGCGAGCGCTGCTCCGGGCGCGAGTTGGAGGCTCCCGCGTGAGTCCCCCGTCGCCATCTTGTATCAGAGCGGCTGTGGCTTGTCGGGGTGCAGGTTCCAGTCGCCCCAAAGTGCGGGAGCAGCCCCGCTGGCACCGCGGACGCCCAGGGCCCGCCACGGGCTCCTGCCGGCTGGAGAGGTGGGTGCCGCGGGGGGTGTGGACAGACGGAGAGACGGACAGATGGAGACGCAGCGCGCTCGCAGGACTCATGACAGAACATGATTATTATTGCTCTGTTGTGTCACATTGTCGTGACTCTCTCCCTGCGTCTGACTTACAAGTTAAACTGCATCACAGGGACGCGCGTGCGGAGCGCACACCTGTGGCCCGTCCTTGGGTCGCGTCCCCCTCCCCCCGGGGCTGGAAACCGAGTGACGGGGAGACCATGGAACCGAAGACACCCGAGGCGACGGCCGCCAAGGACACGGAGCACATGTGGACACGTTAGTTACGAAACAGTGACGGGCATGTAAAACGCCACCGCATCAGGGACACTCACAGGAGCACGAGTCATTCTCTGCAAATCCGCGCGTGCACGCCGCTCGGAGGCCCTCGAGGGTCCTGCCTGGCGCCCGGCCCGTGGGAGGCGCTCTGCGAGTTTCCTGGGCAGTGTGTTCTGTGAACCCTAAACACCAGGATCGCCTGTAATGTGTGCAGCTTGTCCTGTGAGCATCGTTAGGAGCAGCCTGGGGTCCCTGGATGAGAACCTGTTGGGCGCTGGAGGCTCAAACAGTGAGAGCGCCTTCGGCTCCATCCCGCTGCAGGCACAAGCTGCTGGAATCCCATCCTCTTACACGGTAATTGGAATAACGTCCTGTGGCACAGCGATTGGATGTGTTGGTTGATGTGAGCTACAAAGCAGAAGGCTTGCTGGTCTTTTGCGCAAACAGAAAAGTGCCCTTGCAGTGCCCTACAGGCAGATCCGCCCCCGCCCCCTTCCTGCTCCTCCTGTTCTCTCTGCCCATCCACGCGGGCGTTGCCCCCGCTGCCGCCTCTGCCTGCAACTATCCCCCCCCCCACCCCCACCCCCCGCAGCCAGCCCCTCATGAGCTTCAGACGGTCACAGGAAGGCCACCTTTGTGGTAAGGGCTACTCTGACCACCACGTTTAAAAGTTCAGCTCCCTTTAGTCACATTCACCACCCGCTTCCCTGCTCTGTTTTCTCCAGAGCATCCACTACAAGCGGACGTTCTGTGCGTTTTAATTACATGTCTGGTCACCACCTGCCTTCCTGTGGCAGAATGTAAGTTCCTCGAGGCTGTTGGGGTCACTGTTGCACCCCCAGTGTCTGAGGAGTGGCTAGCACACTGTACAGGCTCAACACATATAGTTAAAAAAAAAAATACTAGAGGCCTGGTGCACGGATTCGTGCCCCCCTTGGTCCCTTCGGCCTGGCCTGCGGGGATCAGGCCAGAACCGGCTCTCCAACATCCCCGAGGGGTCCCGGATTGCGAGAGGGTGGTTCTCGGGTGACGCACCCCAGAATCGGGATCCCTCTCTCGTTCCGCGTGCGTCACCCGAGAACCACAGCTCCCTGCGTGGAGCGTCTGCCCCCTGGTGGTCAGTGCGCATCATAGCTACCAGTCGGATGGTCAGAAAGTCACTTAGGCTTTTATATATACAAGATATTCTTAGTGATTTCAGAGAGGAAGGGAGAGGGAGAGAGAGAGAGAAACATCAATGATGAGAGAGAATCATGGGTCAGCTGCCTTCTGCACGCCCCGCATGGGGGATGGGGCCCACAACCCAGGCATGTGCCCGTGACCTCCTGGTTCACAGGTGGACGCTCAACCACTGAGCCACGCTGGCCGGGTGGCTCAGCACATTTTTGATGATTGCATAAAACAGCTGGTAGGTTATAGTCCCTGATCAGTTTTTATACTTCTGTATCAGCATTTGATACTGAATATTGTACACTGATGTGCCTGCCTTACCCGCCAGAGGGAATTGTTCAAGGCGAGGTCCAAGTCTTCTTAATCTTTGAATCCTCAGCTGAGAGTGCCGGAAGTTAGCAGGTGGCCTCAAACATGTGCTGATTGAACGTCTGTGTACCTTCCCAGTCGCACTTGCCCCAACGCGTCCTCAAATGTTTGAATTGAACTTCCTCAACTTAAGGAAGTGCCTGCTCTGAACCAGGCTCCCCGCCTCCCCCTCTCGCTTGGCAGTATTTGATGAGCAGAATCACTCCTGTGAAGTGCCAGAGTGTTTGCAGTGAATCCAAAACTATTTTCCACCCCCTGACTTCATGTCTTAAACACACTGAGTTTCATCAGTTTTGTTTGTTTTTCAAGTGTTCTGAGCAGTGGCTTCTGAATCTATTGAAAATGTTATCAAGTTATGTGTTTGTTGTTGTTTTTTGTTTATTTAATGTTTGCATTCGATGTTTAGAGAGCCAGGGAACAATTATTTGGTAGTTTGTATCTCAGGCAGAGGAACCATTCCTGAAGTATTTTCACATTTTTTTAGAAGAATTAATATATTACATATGTGTGCCATTGTATGTGTGGGGGTGTGTGTATGTGTATTTGCCATCACAGAACTCATACACTAAACTCTTTTTTTAGCTTCAATTGAAAGAATTTCTTTTTGTTTTTCCTTCTTTTCTTTTCCTTTTTTTTTTTAGGTGGGAGGTACAGGCTGGGGGGATGGGGTGCTGATTAGCATAACTTTTCCAAGCAGCACAAACACATTTCACAATGGGATCTCTGATAAATGTCCAAATAGATTTTAAAACTAAGTAAATTGAACTGCTTTTTACCGAGTCCCATAATTTATTTCAACCATCTGTGTCACACACACACAGTTTTTTCTTAAGTGCTCTATGATTTTTTTGTTCCCCTCAGCACCCTCCTCATTGGCCCCCCTAATGGATCAATACGTCTTTCAGTCAAGAAAGTTTTTTTTTAACATCACTCAAAATATGGAAGCAAGAGCATCCTTCTGGCACCATCCTTTCCTTGTAAAGGCCACCGAATGTTTCTTGCTGGGAGAGTGTATGGAGCAGTTAGGATCCTGGCACCCACTCTTGTTCTAGGGAGAGCGTTTCCTGGCCCACACTTGTTGTTGCAGGATAGTGAATGCTGGAGTTTTGGGGAGCCACCTCCCCATCTGTACTGGCCTGTCCACCATTGGTGGCTGAGCCGTGGCCTCTGCTAAACTATGGCTGCTTACTCACTTATTTTACTTAGGGCTAAAAACAAAAACAAACCACCTTTATGGATCACCTACTATATGCCAAAGACATGACACATAATTCCTGACTTAATCACCACAGTAATCTGAATTTAAAGACTGGGAAACTGACGTGTCTGTGTTTTATTGGAATTTTCTTTTTTTATTTATCTTTATTGTTGAAAGTATTATAGATGTCCCGTTTTTTCCCCTTTGATCCCTCTCCACCCACTCCCATCCAGGAGTTATTAAAACAATGCTAGACATTGGTGGACTTTGTTTCAAATGCATTGTAATTTATAAAGTGCAGTTTTAGTTTTCTTCATGGAGAATGATACTAACTTTTCAAGTTCCTACTTTGCTAAGCAATGCATTAGACAGTATATTATCACAGTTTCAGGAAAACAGGCTTAGTAAGGTAGACTACATATTTTCACAAGACAGAGAGCTGGCATAGCCTGGATTCTTGCCTAAGCCTCCTTTTCTATCACTGTTCTACCTTGAGATAGAATCAATCAATCTATTGATCTAGCTATCATTTATCATCTATTCTATACTATTCTGTCTATGACCTACAATAATACTGAATTTTGGGAATGATATTACCTATATCACTGCTTTTCTGTGCTATAATAAGAAGAAAACATTATACATAGAACTATTATGAAAATTACATATATGGCTATATGTATCCACCACAACCTGAGTAAATGTGTATATTTGTGGTGGATGCATATAGTAAATCATGCCTAGGTGATGAGCTCAATCACAGATTTCACACAAATGAAATAAAGACTGTCCTGCCCGGCTGGTGTGGCTCAGTAGTCGAGCATCGACCTATGAACCAGAAGGTCACAGTTCGATTCCTGGTCAGGGCACATGCCTGGGTTGGGGGCTTGATCCCCAGTGTGGGGTGTGCAGGAGGCAGCCGATCCATGATTCTCTCTCATCATTGATGTTTCTATTTCTCTCTCCCTCTCCCTTCCTCTCTGAAATCAGTAAAACATATATATTTTTTAAAAGACCATGTCCTTTTTCTCCCCTTGTTTGAACTAAGCTAAACTCCTAAACATCACACAAATTTCTAAATAATTCATATGATGCATTGATACAAGAAGCTATTCATACTTTAAATGGATTAGGCTAAGAATATTAAAATTTGGTTAAAGTAAAAAAAATGATTAAATAATTTGAGACCATTCAACCTAGGGAAGACAAAGCTCACTAAGTTTGCACAAGGTATGCTGTTTTAAGAGTTTTAAAATAAGAATAGGGAGCAGTTGTTTTCTATTTTGACATCAGATCAGGAAGTGGGTTTAACAAATTTTGAGAGCGTTGAATTGGATGTAAACAAAGCCACCTCTCTGTCCAAATGATCAAATATTAGCATGGACGCCTGGTAGATGTGAGGTCTTCCTATTGGGAAGTCTGCGCGAAGACCGTGAACAGCCACGGACCCCACGTGGAAGGGGTGAGCTACGAAGGCGTCTCGAGCCGTCTTCCCAATGTTTCCTTCCATGGATGTCCCGGACTGTCTGTGCGCTTCCCTGCCATTCATAACCGTACCGTAGGCAGGCACAGTTGTTGGCTTTAATTTTTAAACAGATCTCATGGCCAGATGATTTATTGCAGGTTCTCTTTTCCATCCCATTGTGTAGGACTGCAAACAGTGATGGGTCAGCCGGGGTTCAGGGGGAAACTTGCAGATTCCAAGGCAGATCCCGTCTCGAACGCATCCCTGGATAGCAACCAGGGTGTGGCTGGGAACCACATTTCCATCACGACGTGGCCTCGCTCAGAACTCATCAACGGCGTCTCCTGAGACTCAGGTAAAACACACATTCCTTGCCATGGTCCCCGCGGCCTGCCCTGACCCGAAGGTCCCTGTACCCTGTACCTCTGGTCTCCTCCCCCCTCTTTCCTCTCCAGCTCACAGCACTGCAGCCTCTCCCACTATCTGTCCAACAGACCTCTTCCTTCTTTTACTCCTTTGTCCTTGGATCAGCATCAGCATGATACAGATCAGGCGACTGGTCCTCACCGGCATGCTTCACACACACACACACACACACACACACACACACACACACACACGGAACAGCAAGGGTGAAGCTCTGAACTACCCCCATCCATCAGTCCCTGCACATGCATGGGCACACAGATACCTCAACATCCACTCGTCTCCCCTGAATATTTGTCTTCACTGCATACACACGAGTGTTATCACTATATTTACATGCCTAGCGTATGGGCAGCTGCTCCTTGTAGAGCGTGAATACCGATATCTCCTCGGTATCTCCTGCACCTAGAATGGCATCTGGCACATGATTGACAGGTAATAGAGCCACCTGTCACTTCCCTTTCAACTTCCAAGTAGACATTCTCCCTCCAGTGCCAAAATCTGGTAGAAAAATAATATTGCTTCGAATTGTGACTGTAGCCAAAGTCCGTGCGTTTGTGACTGAACAATGGACTTTCCATCCAGATGGTCCGTCAGTCATCGGGGAGCGAGAGCTGGAGTCCAGAGGGGAAAAGGAAGTATGATTTGCAGAAAACATATCACGTATTCTTTCTTTTTTTAAAAAAAATGTTTTAATTGATTTCAGAGAGGAAGGGAGAGAGAGAGAGATAGAAACATTAATGAGGAGAGAGAATCATGGATCGGCTGCCTCCTGCACACCCCACACTGGGGATCGAGCCCAAAACCTGGGCCTGTGCCCTGACCAGGGAATTGAACTGTGACCGCCTGGCTCATAGGTCGACGCTCAACCCCTGAGCCACGCCGGCCGGGCTCATTTATTCTTTCTAAAATGAATCAAGCTGATTGTCGTTGGGTAAAGATGTATTAATTATACTTTTTAAAAAACACAACTGAAAGCAGACTTCCTTTCTCCATGCACAAAAGCATTTACTATTCAAAAATATGTGGCTCTCTGTCTGATGTGAGAAGAATGTGTCCTGTTCCCTCTCTGAGAATTTCACTGCCATTTGCATGCTGCCTGGCATACAAGTTGTACTTAGTAATCAATCCCCGTTTAATTGCCGCTCACGGAAGCCCTGGTAATCAGACTTGCTGTAAAAACATTAAGGTGCACAAGAAAGCATAAGGTGGCATTCCCCTCCTCCTTCCTATGCCTGCGTCGCTTCCATTAATACTAATGGGAGGCACAGCTGGTCGTCAGGGGAGATTACAGGTTGCTGTTTAAATCATTTTTATTTTTGTACCTTGGCAAGACTTGTGGATCGAAATTAGGTGGCCAGATTTTGCTGTTGTTGAGAAAGCCTTGCCTCTGAAAGAATGAGGCTGGGGGGCGGGGGGGGGGGAGGACATTGAGTCTCCTGTTTTATTTTATTTTTATTTGAAGAATCTAAAGACTCAGATCCACACAGCAGCTTGTCCGTAGACGGCAAGTCTGTCTTATTCTCTAGCACCAGCTGGAGTCCCGTTTCTAATTTGCTGTGAAGAATTAAGCGAGTGGAGGCCCATACCCTGGAGTATTTGACCTCCGTGGCAGCCAGTGAGCTTGCAACTCCCTGGGCTGCAAAGTGTCTGCGGGATGGATTGGCACTCACATCAGTTAAAACCCTCTGTGGTCGAGTAGCAAACATCACTGCAGATCTGAGGACGGCTCTCGAGCCCTGAGAATAAACGCACTGTAGAGTATTAAGGAAATGGGTTTAGGCCACAGGGGAAGCCTTGCTGATCAGAAAGGTCGTGATAGGCCTAGCCGGTGTGGCTCAGCAGTTGAGCATCGACCTAGGAACCAGGAGGTCACGGTTCCATTCCCCGTCAGGGCACATGCCCAGGTTGCAGGCTCCATCCCCAGTGTGGGGGTGTGCAGAAGGCAGTCAATCAATGATTCCCTCTCATCATTGATGTTTCTATCTCACTCTCCATTTCCCTTCTTCTCTGAAGTCAATTTTTTAAAAAAAGATGTGATAGTAGAGCCTTTCACCTTAAGGTCCCCAGCCTGAGCCTGGCGTCGTTGGGTGGCTTTCCGGATGACGACGGTCATTTGTGGCACCATGTGCCCTGTGTCCGCACTCGTGGGCTCATTTCTCTGGGGTTAGGTTTATTGGTCATGGAACAGCTAGTCTCATTATTCTCAACACCCCGGTGTTGGCTGTCCTAGAGCACAGCAGGACAGTCATGGCGGTGGCCTCACGACCCCAATTGCAAACTCTCTCCTTTTATCCCAGTCTTCATTTTCTTCTGTCGGTGCCCTCCTCCAGGTGGCCTTCCATTGTTTTCCTTATGCCTGATCAACCACTCATCTAACCCTAAGGAGTTACTCTCCAACCCTCCTGCCCGCCCAACACACACATAAGGAGATGACCATGTCACTCTGGTGGGGGGGTTGTTGAACAGAGAAGCACCCTGTGAGTTACGAACCCATACTAATTCTTCTCGATGTCTGCATAATAGTCCATCATGTGGACACAGCACCCATTGCTTACCCTTCATTCTGGTGATGGCCCTGGGGTTGTTTCTACTTTGGGGCTACTGTAAACACTACCATTTTAAGATGAATGATTGTTTTCATTGCTCCTGGGTCCACATCGACGAGTGGAAATGCTGGGTCATATGGGAACTCTGTTTTGACTCTTTGAGGGACAGCTGAACCCTTTCCCAAAGCAGGTTCCCCATGTTATATGTCCACCAGCAATGTATGCCCACATTCTCACCTGTACTTGTTATTGTACATATTTCCATCGTAGCCATCTAATGGGTGTAAAGTGTATCTTATTGAGCTTGGATTTCCATTCTCGAATGACCCATGGCACTGAGCATCTTTTCATGCGCAGATTTTCATATGAGCATCATTTTCAAATCAGTTTGGTGAAGGGTAATGGTGTACCAGTATGTGTTAAGACTGTGGTCTCTTTATTTTTATTCAATCAGATGAACATGGTACAGATTGCAGCTGATATTTGCAGAACAGTCCCACCTGTTGTACACTGTGACAGGTAGCCATTGGCCAGCTGGAGCGAGGCAGGAGGCTGACATTGCCTATTGCACTGTGTAGTTCTTCCCGGAGGGTGGGAAGGACAGAAACCGCCTGGTGGGTGAGGTTGGCAATGTGTTGAGGTACTTTTGTTAGTCACAATGGCCAGTGTCTGCCACAGGCATTGAGTGTCTGAGGCCCCATCTGTGTTGTGTAGTGGGTGAGTCTTGCCTGATTAAGAAGTCCCCTAACTCAACTGTCACAGCTTAAAATAAAAGCCAGATACATGAGTCAGCAGAAACCCAAAGATAGACAAGGGCAAAGTTCAGAATCTGCAAGTGATAAAAAAAAAAGGAACTAGTGGTTGGTGAACGGCCAACTTTCTGGGACTGAGAGGTGATAAGAGCTCCTTCCCAGTGTTCTCCTGAGTCCTCAGTCTCTGGGGCCTGTGTATGTTATAGTCTCTGTATGTGACAAGTTCTAGGTCCACTGAGGGTCTTGTTTTCCTCGTTTCTGTTGGTATCTTCATCCTGACTACCTAACATCATTTCGGACACCTGAGTGTCAAAATGATGCTAACACACTTTCTCCCCCCAGAAGATATGGACTGGGTGGAATTTCAAGAGCAGGGTTTAAGTTCTCAGGCTACTCTGGAGTGACTCATTATAAGCTGTTAGGACTGATATTTGCCTTGTGGTTAAGACATTGTAAGTAATTGTGATGCCTTTAAATATTTACCTGGCAAGCTCATTATTTGGGATCCTTTAATTGATTATTTTTTTTCTCTGCGATGCTGATAAACTGGTTTCTGAGGACACTCCAAATTATGAAATGGAAGCCAGCTCCAAATTAAATATTTGGGTAAGGGGAGGAAAAGGCAATACTTTGCAAGTTTATTAGACTGTATGATATAATATTTTAGAGGGCTTAGTGTTTCAAAAGCATTATTCTTGTTTAATTCTGTGGCTTTTATTTTAAATGAAAGCGTTTACAAACTAGATGTATGATAAATAAAAATTAAAAAGTGAAAAGAAAAAGCATTGCTCTAAATGGGTCTAATTTTGATTTCAAGTATTGTTTGTGATAAAATATTAAAGGTAGTTTTTGATTTGAATTATTTAAATTAGAAATGCCTGTAGATTAATTTCAAAAATTAAAACTCATAATCAGATGTTAATTCTAATTTTTTTTTACTGTCATATAAATGTTAACTTGTGTTTTTATCTCTGAGGTAACATAATGAACCATGAATCCAAGATTTGAAAAACTGTATACTAATGAACTTATAATTCCCTTGCGCATATTTTGAGAGTGCTTTTTTCAAAGAATATTGAAAGTCTAAAGGATCTCTTTAGTGTTTGATTAGCAGCAAAATTAGTGAGCTAGAAACATTATTCATAATACAATAGAGATGTTAGGAGAGTTGGAAACATTCCAGTTGGGTATCTGAGAACAGGGACAACTTAATTGTTCTGAGGTTGAGAGAAAAATTATTGATTGCATTTCCCCACTAAAGTATTCTCTTTAAAATTAAAAAGAAATTGTTTGTGTCTTTTGCTAAGAAAGCACTCATCCTCTACTACAGAATGCTCAGCACACAGTAGGTGCTCAATAAGTATATGTATTTTAATCCTTACCAGAGGATATGTTTATTGATTTTAGAGAAAGAGGAAAGGAGACAGAGAGAAAGAGAGAAACATGGTTTGGTTGCCTCCCATATGTGCCCTGACTCAGTGGTTGAGCCTCGACCTAGGAACCAGAATGTCACAGTTTGATTCCTGTTCAGGGCACATGCTGGGTTGCTGGCTCGATCCCCAGTGTGTGGTGTACAGAAGGCAGCCAGTCAATGATTCGCTTTCATCATTTATGTTCTTCTCTCTCTCCCTCTCCCTTCCTCTCTGAAATCAATAAACATATGCTTTTTAAAAAGTAGAAGGTAACTAATACTATTTTAGTCTGTGATGTTTCAATGAAGCATAAAAAGACATATGGAGAAATAAGAGAATAAGATCCCCTCTGTGTATCTTTCCCCGGGAATGTGTACACATTCATATTAACTCCCAGGGGCTTGCAGACCTCCCAACATTGCATTCAGTTCCCCCATGTTCAGGTGAAGAATTCCCAGGAATGCAGTGGATCTGAATCATCCCACCATTTCCAAAGCCCATATTCCATAGAACAGTTTTTCCCAGCTGGCCAGTGGCCAGGCCATGACTACCGTACCCCACACTCAAGCAAATTTGGGAAATGCTGGGATGAGCAATGTTAAGCAGATTCCATTACTTCATTCATTCTCAGGATCTTTTATATGCAATGTATAAAAATGCCGAGCTGCTTAAAGAATGCTTACTCTCCACCAGGCACTGTTCTAAGTTAGTGTTCAAGGAGGTAGACTCTAGATTTTCCCTGTTTACTCACATGGAAACTAAGGAAATGGAGATAAATTAGGCTGCCCAAGTTCACATGCATGGGAATTAGGGAGCTAGGATTCCGACAATTCATTCCGACAATTCAGTCTGGAGTCTCTTATTGACCATTCCAATAAAGACAGGAAGCAGAACATATAGAGACCATTAAAGCTTTTATTTTGAGATGGACCTATTAATATACCATAGAAGTCGTGTTTGATGGAAAGTGGTAATGTGATTAATTAGGCAGATTGTATAATATATATATTATATAGACACACATAGTTTTATGGCTTTGAAAACAATACAGGAAATATTTACAAAACTCGATTATTTATTGGGCAACTGAAATTCTGTCAACATAAGTCTGGGCAGAAATTGAACATTCTATATTGTTTGAAAACAATGCAATGAAATTAAAAATGATTGACCGTCATAGTTATAATTACAGCGGCTGATGCAGGGCCTCAGAATGGCAGTTAAGTGAGATGGGAGTTTGTTTCTCTCTCACAAGCAATCCTGTCATAGACTATCAGGGCAGGCAGGGCAGCGCCTCGGAGTCAGACCCAAGCACCTTCTTGCTTATTTCACACACGTCTCCCTGTCCCTTCGCACTGGGGCCAGGTGAGCCACCCCACCCAGCCACTCTCTCCTCCTCAGGCCTCCATTGCAGGCTCCCAAAAGAAGAAGAAGTTTCCTTTGCAGAGTGAGGGTCCGCCTCCCGCCCTCCCTCCATCACTTTCTCTCAGTCTCCTTGTGGGACTCAGGTGCCTGGGAACACCTGGCGGTCAGGGGGAGTAGGAAGCAGGTGTCCTCCGCTCGGTGACCGCGAGCTCTGCTGATCCATCCGTCACCATCATGGAAGGGAGAACAGAGGTGGGAGGGCAGGCGGGACGGCCGAAGCTTGGGCCACTCTTAGAGGGAAAAGCCTCTTGACTTGGGCGAAAGGTGGGACCAGCACTGTAATGACAGATGTTTGACACCGGTGGACGCGGCCAAACCGTCCTCTGAAGACCATGAAATGCTTCAACGACTTTACATTAAACAAGGCAGCATGAAAATAAGCCAATGAATCACTCACGCGAGGAAGCTAGAAATAATTATGTAAGAGGGGCATACGAAGAGCCTGAAAGCATAAATCAAGATAACATTGTAGATGAATGATTTATAAATGAGGAAAAAACAGTTGGATGACAAATAAATGTAAACGCTGTGCCTTCAAAGAGGTCGTGAAAAGAGAAACAGCGGAAAGCACTAGTCAATAAAAAAAAAAAGAAGCCTTTGCATGATGTGTGAAAGAGAGAATGTGACCACAGACATGAAGGGAGATTATAACCCTAAGCATATGCCATCACCTGGACAGTGGCTAGCAGAGCACCTGACAGTATCGGGACCTTAATTTTCATGAGCAAGTCAGAGAAAGACAGGTATCACATGATCTCACTCATATGTGGAATCTAATGAACAACATAAACTGATGAACAAAGCAGACCCAGAGGCTTAGAAGCATCGACCAGACTAGAACCTCAGAGGGAGGGCCGGGAGGGCGGGCGGATGGAAAGAATGAACTTGTATGCATAGATGCACAACTCGTGGACACAGACATTAGGGTGCTGAAGGCCTGGGGTTGGGGGTGGAGGCGGGCTGGGAGAGGTCAGTGGGGGGAAAAGGTGGACATATGTAAAAGTCTTCAACAATAAAGACTTTAAAAAAATGGCAACAAAGCTGCAAAGATAAAAATATAGACCCTGGCCCACAGAAAACTCTTGTCTATAAAGTAATTAATATATAAACCTGTTTTGACAGCATCAATTTAAGATGTCGGAAACATGAGTCAGCAGAAGCAGAGAAGGAAGGAAGTCAGTATTTTTTGTAGCACGTTCCATGTACCAGGTGCTTAACGTACTTCTCATTTTCCTCAGCTTCAGAGTCGCACCGGGAAGGATGGCCACATTGCAAGGTGGAGGACACTGGGATTCGGGAGGTGAGTCGTTTACTCCTTGTCCGTGAGCTCTTTGTATCACAGCTGCTCTTTCTCCCATTTGCTGAAAACAGTGATCAGTCTTTTATTTAAATACAGGAGCATATCATGTAGAGCTTGGAGGACTCGCGTGGAAACATTAAGTGAAGGTTCCTTGTTCATAACTCGGAGCACTTGCCGGTAGATGTTGCACCAACGTTCCCTTTTTATTGGCACATTGATACGGGCCTGGCAAGAAGTACTCCCAGGAGGCCCATCCCCTAGTCTGTCCGGTGGGCATGTATGTGCAGCGGACCCACAGTCCTGGGGAAAGCCACAAAGAGAAGGAGATTTTTAAAATGCCTGAGAGCTCTATGGTTAGACCTCCTCATCTCTCTCTGCTCTATGTCCTCCCACCCGGGAAGGACTCTCCCCAACTCCCAAGGCCAGGGGGTCTGGGAAGCCGGCAGCCCCCAGCCCACAGACAGAAGAACCACTCCAACCCCGCGGCCACGCGCCGTGTCCCACGTGTCCCCACCGATGCACATTAGTGCCGGACGTTCCAGCTCTCACTGCCTCTGGCACACTCGGGGCGAACCTTTACTTCCAGTATAATTACCATGTCCTCAGAGGCTCCACTGCTTTTCGATGTTAAAAACAAACAAACAAACAAAACCATAAGAGGGCTATATAGTCCAGGGAAATTTGGTGTGTTTTATCTATTTGTGTTCAGCGGTAAGCCTCTAACTTTGAAACTACCGGTGAACACGTAAAATTTTCTTAATGTAAAGTAGGGGTGGGGAATGTCTGGCCCTTGGGCCGTACAAGGCCAACGAAATTATTTGGTCTGGCTCCGCCAAGGCATTAGGGGTGAGTTATTTAAATGTCTGACCAAATTTTTAAGTTGATAATGTTGTATGGCCCAAGAATGATGTTATAAATATCCCAACAGCCCTTGGCAGAAAAAAGGTTCCCCACCCCAGAGCAGAGGAATATGGGCATTGCTAGATGTCATTTAAATATTCTTCCTTGGATGACATCTGCTCTCTCTGTAGTGCCATGTACCCCAACACCCAGGCCTGTAAGCCGTAGGGCAGCCGTGCACCGAGCTATGGTATAGTGAGCAGTAAGCTTAACGAACGCCCGGAGGGGTGCGGTCTGCTAGGCACACCTGCATGGGGAGACAGCATGATGATAACCAGCTGATCCCAATGAGACCTTGAGCTTATTCACTTATTACCCCTCGGCCACATTTTCTGCATTTTAAAAATCAGGATAGTGTAACCAGCATGGCCCAGTGGTTGAGCATCGACCTATGAACCAGGAAGTCATGTTTCTATTCTTGGCCAGGGTACATGCCCGGGTTGTTCCATGGGGGGGGGGGGGGGAGGAGGAGAAGGGGAGAGTGCTTGCGGGAGGCAGCCGATCAATAATTCTCTCTCATCATTGATGTTTCTATTTCTCCCTCTCCCTTCCTCTCTGAAATCAATACAAATAGATTTAAAAATGTAAGGATAGTGCTCATCGGGAATTGTTTCCCAGAGGCAGGGCGGGGCAGAATCCCTCTTCTCTGCCTTCTCAGGTGTCTGTTATCTCCCTGGCTCTACAAGGTGAGGGCAGCAGCTCCCAGGCATCTCTCGAGGCTGTTCAGAGGCCGGATGGGAAGGCTTCTCTGGTCGGAAGATGTCGTCTTGCGTCTGGCCCCACCTGCATCACAGCCCCTGGAAGCAGCGGGGTGGAAGGCTGGTCAGGTAGGCAAGTGACAGTATGTGTCACATTGAGGATGGGACGGGGGTGTCGGCAGCAGCCTTGACGAGGTTCATCAATCAATCAGTATTGACTGTACAACACCCAGTACAGAAAACCATGCTGTGAATATTCGGGGGGAAAGACAAAAAAAAAAAAAAAGATGGCAGTGTCACTAAGAAGAAAAACAAATGATAACTTTGCACGTGAAAAGCCAACATGCTAGTGGGGGCATAGACTTGAAAGAAGTAAGATAAACATACAGAATGATAAAATAGTGGTCCATGATTTATGGACAAACAGATGTCCTTGTCTGTACACATCTCCCTCTTCCCCCCTCAAGGGAAATTCACTCATGTTATTTTTAATATTAGCGTACCACATGGTTGGGGAAGTTGCTTTTTGTGGTTGGAACCTAGACCCTAATATTTTACAAATAGATGGGGGAACCCTTAAAAAAATTACACAATTCGACACTCACGGGGAAAATGATAAAAGCAAAGTAAGCTCTTGGCCTGTACAGATATTATTGTTCTCAGGGTGTTAGGCTCTCCAACAAATGATAAGCATCAAAACACTCATGAAAGTACAGTCAGACCTGGTTTCTCGCACTTCTCTCATCGCCAACAGTTCGGTTCTTGACCAAGTTGTTCACAGAAATGGGTGACCTGACACATTTTCACACTGAGACCTCGGCCTCAGCGTGAGAAAGAGCATTTCTCAGGCAACAAACAAAGGAGAGAGTGCTTTTGTTGCTGGCGAAACCCAGTAGTGGCACAATTTTAAAACATAAACGATAAAGAGACCATTAAGAGTGCTAATGTTGCTAAAGGGGCGAAAGCGCTCACAAAACAACAACCTCAAGCAATTGAATAGTAGGAAAGCTGTTGTTGATTGGATAAATGCAGAGCAGTTAGCAGGTGATAGCGTTTTGGAGGCAGTGATGAGGAATTTGTAGGGGGTGGTTCCATAATTTAAGGAAAGGAGTGTTTCTACATTAAACAAGACCTTAGACATGTACTGTAAATAAGAAAGGTTAAAACGGAATCATTTGGGGGTCTGGAATGCATTAATTCCATTTACATTATGTATTTCTAATGGGAAAAAAATGATTCGGTTTTTGAATCCATTGCTTCTGGAACAGCCTTCTGGAACGAATTAAGTGCGAGAAATGAGGTTCCTCTGTATATCCCCCGTCACCTCAAACCCTTCCCAGAAGCTATAAACACCTTCGTGCAGCATCTAAGTTTTGAAAGTATCGGTGCTTTGTGTAGACTGTGGATTGAATTGAGATGGTCATCAAGCGGGAAACCAGTAAATATTTAATGGATTTGTGACCATTAGGCCTATTATCTTTAACTTGTTTCCATTATAGATAAAAGGAATATTGATTTAAAAAAGAAAAAATAGGTTCTCAGTGGTGTTTTCTGCTGAAGACGCCATGTTTTCTAAAGGCTCTGAACTCATCAGCATTTGAGAGCTAACAGCAGCCTTGCCAGTTGTTTGGTCCCGCCCCTAATTTGACTAAGGAGACCCAGGTGGAGCCCAGGTGAAGTGCCCTTGGCTCTGCCTTGCTGTCCTGTTCACCAGCTCTTCCCATCGCTCCTCTAAGGTACGCGTGTCCTTTATGTTTTCCCTTCGCACTTGGAATACACAGAGTCCTAAAGTGTAAAGCAGGCAAATAACGTGTTTTACTTCCAGTTAGAACAATTCTGTCAGGATGTAGCCTGGAGAGGCGGACTATGTTTTAAGTTCATTGAGCGTTTCCCCGGCCTTATTGAGGGATAATTGGCGAGTGGAAATTGGATCTGTGTAAGGCGTACAGTGTGATGGTTTGATACACAGTTGTCCCTTCGTGTCTGGGGGACAGGTTCCAGGACCCACTCCCCCATGGGTACCAGCATCAAGGATGCTCAAGTGCCGTCAATAAAATGGCATTGTATCGGCATCCAACCTGTATTTGTATAGACTCGCAGTGGTTCTCAACCTTCTGGCCCTTTAAATATACAGTTCCTCATGTTGTGACCCAACCATAAAATTATTTTCGTTGCTACTTCATAACTGTAATATTGCTACTGTTATGAATCATAATGTAAATATCTGATATGCAGGGTGGTCTTAGGCGACCCCTGTGAAAGGGTCGTTTGACTGCCAAAGGGGTCGCGACCCACAGGTTGAGAACCGCTGGTATAGAGGCTACAGCGGTGCGCCCGCACATTCCTTTATTTGCGAGGATTCAGCGTGGGGTGAGTGCATGGCAAATGTGAGTTTTGTCTTTTGGAACTTTCTGGGATTTTTTTTCAAATATTTTTTATCTGTGCTTGATTAAATCTGTGGATGCAAAACCCTCGGATATGGAGGACAGATTGTGCTCACACGGTACATTGTGAAATGATCTCCACAATCAAGATAATTAGCACGTCCATCACCTCACATAGTCACTGTTATGGGTTTTGGTGGTGGTGGTTTCTGTTTGTGTTTTTGTAGTGAGAACATTGAAGATCTCTCTCGGCAAATTTCATGTACTCAATACAGTATTATTACCCATAGTCACCATTCAACTAGAACTTATTCAACTTATATCGTAAGGTTTGTACCCCTGACCAACGTCCCCCCGTTTTCCTCACCACCCAGGGTCTGATGACCACCATGCTACTCTCTGTTTCTAGGAGTTTGCTGTTCTTAGATTCCACGTTTCAGTTGTGCTTTTATTTGCTCAAATTCGGAGATGGTTACTTATTTGCTAGTTGGGAAATCTAAACACCAGCTTCACCATCCTCTGTGGTATCCAAAAGAATAGTTAATAACATAGAAGAATGACCACGGTCATTATAAAGAGTAACAGAGCAGAAAATCAGAGTGGTTCCAACTGCCTTCCCCAAGTTATGGATCGTCCTTGCAGGGCACTTGTTCTGAACAAGGGGTTTTTATCTCTAATCCTCCAGGGCCATGACCCAACGTTATCTTCTGAATACACCTCCCTCTGTTGGGTCTATATTGCTTGAGTCGTGATCTGTTTGACATAAGCACACCCTTTAGGCAATTTCCACCCGTTCTCATTACTGTTCATGTCCATTTTCTATGTAAGATCAACCAGCTATTTTTCCATTCAGAGATTCATTCTATAAATCCTGGTTAAGCACTTGGCGTGTTTCTGGCCTCCTAATAAGCTCGGGGATGCTTTGGTGAGCAAGAGAGAGACGGTTTCTTTCCTTTCAGAGCATTTAGTCGTCAGGGAAGACGTGCCTTTAGATGACCTAACTCGTGTTGATCCGGGAACTGTGGAGGATCGTGAAGGCACGTGGCCGGGACCTTTGATATAACTTCCAAACAGGTTACTTTTCAACTGGACCCCGAACGCCCAGTAGGAAGTTTACAGGCAAAAATGGGCCAATGCCATGTTTGCTGTCGTATTTGGTATTTCTTCCTTAGGTTTTCACAAGATTGTTCACAGAAGGGCATTTTAAAATCTAGAAGACTTCCTTCTGGAAACCTTGATTTAACGCTCTTTCTCCAGATTTCTGTACTTCCTGAGAGTGAGTCTTAATCTCTGAATTTAATTTCCTCTATGGATGTGGATTCTCAAGGAATCCGACTCCCTCTCAGAACCACGCAGGGTCTGTACTTACATGTGGAGCTGACTGCTGTGCACACTAGTCCTGCTGAAACACAGCCCCTGGGAGGGTATGTGTGTGTGGCTGGGGGGAGGGGGAAGCAAGAACTCACATTTGCACGTCTAGTGAGTTCCCTTCACACACACCGCAGTTTGAGACCTATTGGCTGCTGTCATTCAGTGTATATTCAGTTTTCTCGTTGCCTCACAAAGGGGTATAGAGTCTTTCCAAGGAAAAACTATCCCACGCAGCCCACATGCCAAAAACTCACCTTGCTTTCTCCCCATTAGATTACCTAAGGCACTGTGTTGGTAGGTAAGCATTTCTTGGGACTAAGGTGACACATGCCTAGGGCAATCCCAGTTATTGGGGCACTGTATGCTCGGTAGAAGGAGCCATTAGGAAGGTCACTTTTCAAAATCCCTGCTTAGCCTACCTGAAGTTGCATATTTTATCGAGGAAAACGAAATCAGTTACTGTAGTGCCTCGCCTCTGGCCAGTTCAGAAGATCGGGGCAAAGTTTTATCCAAGTTCCCTAGAGTTCCTGACCCAAGATCCAATGTTCTACCCGCTGAGTCATTTTAGTGGCAACGCAGATTGCATACAAGGATCGTGTTGGTTGGGATGAGAGCAGCCTGCTGCACGAGAGACATCCAATGACCACTCAGTGGCTTAAGGAAGATCCGAGCTTGGGTCTCTCTCCGGGTAAAAGTCTAAGATGAATGGCCCACAGTGAGGGTGGGCTTGGCTCCACATGGTTTGTAGGCGACGAAGGTTCCTTTCGCTGTGTGCTCTTCCGTTCTCTAGGCCGTTCTACCTGTCTGCATGTAACTCAGGCTGCCGTAGGTGTCAGGTAGTGCGAAGGGGAATGAGAGCGTGGAGACAGCCCAAGAAATGCAGACACCACCCCCTTCAGAGCCCAGCAGTGAAAACCTCACCCTGTGGTCCCCCAGAACTGAGAATGGGGCGCCTGGGTGTAACCTGACTAGGTGGCTGCATGCCCAGCTCCAGTTGCATTCTTGGGGAAAAAGGAAGAACAGATACTGGCGTACAACTAGCGGCCTTCAAACTCTCCTTGAGAAACACAAAATGGCGTTGCTTTCGCCATAAAAGAGATTATTGACCCTAAAAGGAAACGTGTGTGTGTTTTTTTCATGAGCACAGGGCTTTATGCATTTAATAAGAAATGAGGCATATTTCTTGGTTGGAAATGAGTCTGTACCATTGTTCTGTTGCTACTGAATCAACCACCCCCAAACCTAGTGCCATAACACAAGGATCAGCAGACTTTTCTGTAAAGGGGAAGTAGGAAATAGTTTAGGTTTTTACAGGCCATGGGGTCTCTGTTGCACCTCCTCAGCTCTGCCCTTGTAGCTCTAGACAATAAGTAAGCACGTGAGCATGGTGCATTCGAATAAAACTTTATTTTCAAAAGCGTGTGGTGCTCTGGCTTTGGCCCATGGGCTGCAGATCAGCTGACCGTTGGCTAAAACAACTCTTCTATTTGTGCTTATGATTTTGTGGGAGGTTAAGTTGGTTATCCAGTTAGCAAACAGTTCAGCAGAGGCTGAATCATCTGGAATGGCCTCTCTCGAGTGCCTGGTGTTTGGAAGACTGGTTGGTCCGGGGGGACTGGCTGGTATGGCTCATCTCCACCCCACATGGTCTCCAGGGGACCAGCTCAAGCTTCCTCCCGTGCTGGCCTCAGGGCAGCAAACGCAGCCAGCCCTCGTGTGCAAGTGCTTGTGTCATGTTGGCTGGTGTCCTGTTGGCCAAAGCAAGCCTCCTGGCCAAGCCCGAGTGAAGGGGGAGAGGACAGCAAGGCCCCGTTGCAGAGGTGTGTGCGTGGGGGACAGGAGGAATGATTCTAGTCATCGTCGTAAACTAGCCACCACCACGTCTTTGAAGTAATAAAGGACATTACAATTCAAATTCAACAGTTTCTTTTCTTCCTGCAAAGTCACATACAAGCTGTCTAACAGAGAAATGGTCCTTTACTGTGGCAGCAGTAGCGGCACGTGTGTGTAGACCTCTCTCTACCAGTAAAATAGCATAAAGAGTTCTGTTCCAAGGGCAGAGATATGAAACCAGGATCTTAAGAATAAACAACCCGAGTTAAAGACGACCGAGCAGAGAGTTGTTCACCAGGCAACTAAGCCGAGGTATCTCTAGACTGTGCAGTCTTTCCCTAAATTCCCGTTTCCTGCAGTGCCTACCCTTGAAGTTTCAGGGAATATAGACTCCTGCCATCTTGATAGACAGAGTGGCCTCTGGCAGCCAGTTTTCTGTCCAAGCTTTCCAAACGGTGGGATGTGTCACTAGTGTCCGTCCTTGCGTTAACTTATCGAGAAGTGTTGACGATCTGAAGCCCTGGATTTAACTAATTGAAGGGGTGGTGGTTAAAACCCCTTGAGCTTCTATATATGAGTCACTGGAGGAAATGGGTTTTGTAAGCTAATCATGTAAAAGAAATTTACCAGATAAGTATTAATAATCATTTATCTACTTTACAAAAAAAAATGATAACATGCAGGAGACACCATTTCATCTGTAGTGCCAGTCACATTGTTTTTGCAAACCCTCCTCTCCTGGGAATGTTGATGGACTAGTTGAGATGCTCCTAGCACGTTAGGAAAGCAAACTGGTTCCATGTTCTGTGGAATAAACTGGATTAAACGCCTAGAGTGCAGCCATCATTGAGGATTACTAGGTGCTGGCTACAGGTGAAATCCATCATCCATTGAAAAGGTCTTCAGAATCCTTCGAGGACCTGTCGTCTCTCTCTCTCTCTCTCTCTCTTTTTTTTTTTCAGATGAAAAAACAACAACTAAAGCTCAGAAAGGTTAGGGAACTTGCCCAAGGTCTAGTGGTGGGCTGGTAAGCTGACTGACAAAGGGGAAATTAAACCCGAAGTTAGAGTGTTTACCAATGTGTGTGTGTGTGTGTGTGTGTGTAAATAATCACAACTTGGCTGATGTCAAACACCCAGTGTGATGTCAGGGAAGGGGGTGTTGGGAAGAGATGCACTTTATCAGCTACCGTGAGCCAGTGGGTGGTGTCTGAGGCTCGCCACTGCCAAGATCACACCCATAACAGGAAGTCGGAGAGCCAGGAGTTGAGCTTCTGGCTGTCTACACAGTCCATCTGTTAAGTTAATAATGCCTTCTGCCATCATAAACTAGTCACCTGACAGATCACCATAATCACCATTAGTGATATCTTTAATCCCAGAAACCATAGATGCTTCTTTTTTAAAAATATATTTTTATTTCAAAGAGGAAGGAAGAGAGAGGTAGAGATAGAAACATCAATGATGAGAGAGAATCATTGATGGGACGCCCCCCACTGGGAATCGAGCCCGCAACCCAGGCATGTGGAACCCGGGACCCTTAGGTCCAAAGGCTGATGCTCTATCCACTGAGCAAAACTGGTTAGGGCCAGAGATGCTTCTTTATTTTGCTTTGGAAACTAATACAGAAGGTACTCTCTTGGAATTCTGCAACCACCTCATGTTAGAGGCCAAGAACACCTTTATTCTTCCCATTACTAGAGTCTTCCCTCTCCGGGTTTACCTGGATCTTCTGCAATTTTTTGCTCATGCTGCTTCCTATCCATATTCCATTGCCGCCTGTCACCTTAAATCTGTATAGTGGCCCCCAACGCATTTATTGCTGTTGCCTATTGTTTGCTGCTTTTTTCCCCCTTTTCATCCAGTTTTTTTTCCTTACCTTATAGCATCCCTTTTCACACTTCTGCTCTTTAGTTCTTCCACACGCTGGCATTCCTTGTTTGAACAAGTAGATAGATGGGTAGAAGTCTAATTACTAAAACAAGGTGGGTTCACATTTTAAGAATTATATAACTACTCCGCACCAGAGGATTCTCATCTGCAAATGGGGATAATGACAGTACTTACCTCGTATTGTATGCGTGGCTGGTCAATTACACAAGACAAAGAGGAATTATGGGAGAAATAAATACCGAGGGTCTGAGATGGGAGTAAGGGTGATGCCTGGAGAACACGTGAAATCCAACATTATTTTATGCTGATGAGACCATCACTTGACGTCTGATTGGGAAAATAGAACTTTTGTAAGTGATAGCATTTTCCACAACATGAGAGAAAATTGTACTTGGGTACTTTCTGCACCTAACAGATTTCATACTAAGTATTTTCACCCTTTACTAAAATAAATAAGACGCTTAAAATACCGTTACCATAGGTGGAAAGAATGACAAATGAGAAAAATCTGTTTTCCTAAAGAATCTTATGTCCTGAGCTTTAAAAAAATAAAGCCATTTTGCACATTGGTATGAATTTATTTCTGATTAGTAAGAGGGAAATTTTGGAGCATACCTGTGAGGAGGGCCCAGTGCATGTTAGTA
Source organism: Myotis lucifugus (assembly GCF_000147115.1). NCBI lineage: Eukaryota > Metazoa > Chordata > Mammalia > Chiroptera > Vespertilionidae > Myotis > Myotis lucifugus. The sequence continues at coordinate 300,404 of NW_005871592.1, read as the reverse complement.
CAAGCCAGATCAAAGGAGAGTTTTCAAACTCATTAGAATTTCCATAATTTTATTAAACAGCTGAATTGAAGGGAGTGGATGCCCAGCAACATTTTTCACGTATATGTACTTCTATAGAAAAGTAACAAAACAAAAACACTTTAAGTTAATTCTTCTCTTTTACAAAATGAGCCCCATTGTATATTTTCTTTCCGTATAAAGATAGACTGTAAACTGCAAAGGAGTTAACTTAAAATGACAGTTCTCACCATTGATAGGTAAAACAAAAATCTTACCTCCTGTTTGATGGGTTATTCCTGTGGCTCCATGGCAACACTCGGCGCCGTCTTGATTTTCTGTTGAAATTATTATTTTTATTATGCAGCACATCCTAGAGTTTTGAAGAGTTGCACAGAATGGTGAATAAGGGAACTTGGGGGGGGGGGCGTGCTAATGCATTTTCAAGTGTAACAAAGCAAATGAAAATAAATAGATAGTAAACACAGCTGCTCTAGCCTGTTTGGCTCAGTGGATAGGGCATCAGCCTGTGGACCCAAGGGTCCCGGGTTTGATTCTGGTCAAGGGCACATACCTCGGTTGCAGGCTCCTCCCTGGCCTGGGCCCTGGTCGGGGCACGTGCAGGAGGCAACCAATCGACGTGTTTCTCTCACGAAACACATCGATGTTTCTCTCTCTCTTTCACGCTGTCTGAAAATCAATGGAAAAATATCCTCGGGTGAGGATTAACAAAAAAAGAAAAAGAAAACAGAGCTAATTGAGAAGACTGAGGTTCCAATGGAATACAGCCGCCAGTGAGAACAGCAACGAACTCTGAGTCAGGAATAGAGCCACGAGTGAATGCGATTTTACATGGTTAATTATAAGTAACCGCAAACACAATTTGTAAATCGAGTACCACACAGGAAGATGGAACGCTGCTGTCACACTATAGAAAGCCACGTTTCCAATGACCAAGAGGAGACGCTCTGGGGCTGTAATAATGTCAGCGACTAAAAGGAAATTCTGGGGAGAAAAATCATTGATTTCCACGCATAGTCTCCTAACAACTGGGACGTACTGACGATGGCATGAATACAGCTTCTGTGTAAAGAAAATAAATCTATGCAACATAATACCTTGCTCTTTCTGAGGTCAAAGGGTTTCCTTCGCTCTTCCAATGGCGGTCCTTGTGCAGTTTCACCCGGAGCCGACAGAGGGAGCAGCCAGGCCATGACACTCAGACCTGCGTTCCGGGGCAGGGAAAGAACTCGCCTTCTTCCTCTCCAGGAACGTGCATGTCGTTTCTCTTCAGATGCTGGTGCTGCCATAAGGTGTGAGCTTCACGTATGCAACATGGTCACTGAGAGCATTCACTTTATTTTATTGGGAGCAAATATGGGCGAGGGGTTCGTTCTTTCGCTTAAAACTTCAGACCGTCCTAAATCTCATACCATTCATCATTCTGGGCTAGATTATTGTCGACCAGTAAAACGACTTTTAAACGTTTACGATCATTTACTTGCTCTGTGAAAACAAGGATCACGGATGAAGCGTAAACCCAAACATACCCTGGTTTCAACAGATTGTAGAGCAGAAGTGGTGAGAAGGCGAAGTACGTACGTAATAAAGAAATGTACAGAGGAGTGGGGATTCGTCACCGAGTGCGAACGAAAGCTCTAATAACGACGGGGCTGCGAACACAACATCCAGGGAAAAGGCAAGGCACGTGCTCTGGCATTTCTTCCTCTCCATGTTCTCATCATCTTTCTGGGCCTCATTTTATGTTTAGGTTATGAAATTCATCCTAATGAATAAACACACGGAGTGCTCCCCACGTGAACTAGCAATGTAAACGTCGATTTTACAGGCCCTTCCTATCACTCTTTTGTCAAGATGTTGTATTTAATAGTTTTGGTTTTTTCAAAAATAGTAGACTACTATCACTCCTCAAAGCCTTATGTATGTAAGCAGCCGTTTCATTATTGAACCTTGCTTTATATTTTTATAGGAACTCTCATTTCTAGAGAACCGTGGAGAAGGTTTACATTGACCGTTTTGGGGGAATATGTGGTTTGTCACGAGCAATATAAATAAGTACATTAATTGCCTTATTATACTTGTATCAGACAGATGGGTCCCCAGGCACAGAGCCTAACCCCCACATTTTGCCAGGCCTGACCTGTCCTCTCTGCCGGAGCATCGCTGTGCTGGTCACCGTGGTTGCCCTAATCTCCAGCTTTAGAAAGCGGCTATTGGGACCCTCCTGAGAACTGGGGCTACCCGTCACCCGATACAACAACATAAACCACTGCACAGATCCATCCAACAGCCCTTCCCTCCTGTGACTCAAAGGCACATCTCTTAGTTCTGTGTCCTCCGGGCTCAGTAAGAGTCCCTGGAGCTCACTGTAATCTAAGCCCCCGTGTCGTCAGCCTCTGACATGGCCACTGAATGCAGCTCCCAATGTAAGCGTGCACAGAACCTTGGGAGATGGTAGAAAATCCTTTCTTCACTGAGTAGACGTAATTCCAGAGTCTGTCATCTTAACATTTAGAATGTACTGGGGAATCATCAAGGAAATGTTTACACTAAAAGATACATCTTTACTACAAAGCAAGGATGCTATTTTAGTATAGCTGAGGGGTTAAACATAATCTTGAACACTTGATTTATAAAACAACCCACAAGTGTCAGGGCAATAAAACGTGTTTTGAGGATCACTGTACCCTTCATCTCACACCCCTACCTTGGATTTCTTGGGTGGTTCCGGAAGCCACTAGCACATGCTACAGGTCTGGTTTAGTACAAACTGCAAGCACAGGTGTGGTCCGTCAGACCGTGGAGCTCTGCAAATGGGTAGGCAGACTGAGGGCAGGTGAGGTATGCAGGCTTTGCTAGGTGAGGCAATTTGCTATCACTTCAAGGGATTCCCTCCTTAAGCAGAATCAGACTAGACTTAACTGGAAAATGTAATCAACCATTTTCAAAGAAGTAGAAGAGTAGATAGTAGGTCGTAGGAGAGAGGTGTTTGGTAGCAAGCAGTCCCACCAGACCCACCTAATTCGACTTCCCATCTCATCACAGACCGAGAGCCCAACTGGCATTGAGGGTGCTAACGTCTTTCAACTATGGCATCAATTGTTTCTGACACAAGCTTATTTGGTATAATGGGGAAAGCCTTCAGCTCTATCTCAGATAAGCTAAGTTTCTTGAATAATTCAGAGACCCATTTATGCCAGCTAGAGTATATTTACACACTGCAAGAAATAATGGGATCTATATCTTAGGACATTCAAAGAGAAGGCAGTTTCAAGCCTGGGGCTAAGGGATATGGGACTCGGAAGGTAATTCTAGAGTTAGGCAGTTTTTTATGCCGCAGCCCAAGCAGCGGTGGGACCTTTAATGATCCATCTTCCACTTTCGTCCCTGCCCAGCCCAACGTTTACAGCTCACCCAGAGTTGCAGCTCGCTCAGAATGGAAGCATGAACAGAACCTCGGGAGGTCTTAGAAAACCCTTTCTTCACTTTGTAGATCTAATTCCAGGGACCAAAAACAAACACACACACACACACACACACACACAGACCCTGATGGGCCCAGCTCATCATTTCAAGTCTGGCCATAGAGGGCGGGCCAGCCTACCCTTAGGTTCCAGCGCCATCAGGTGTAAATGGTGGCAGGAGATCACCTGAGGGTAGACACGGCCACTTAGGCGGCAGATGTCTGCATGAGCAGGAGGATCTCAGAAGGGATACGTCATGCTTGACGCAGCCCATCCTCAACGTGGGGTCCAGGGACTGGAGCTGGTCCTTTTGATGCTTGTTACCCTTCAAACCGGCAAGCCCATGGAGGAGAACCATTTCAGAAACTCTTGAGCCGTTTGTGCAAGTCCTTCCATGGCGGCCCCATCTAATAATTAACATTTGGATTTGTTTCTTGCATATATTTCTGTTCATTTTTCTGGCAGTTCATTTATCTTATATTATTTAAAGATAATGGCTGGTGACAGATGGGGAGTGGGCGGGAAACTGGTCTTTCGCTACAGATATTTTGAGAGGTCCTGGTTTGGAAGACTCCGAGATTCTAATTGTGGGATCCCTCCCCCACCCTCCCCCCACCTCAGCTAATGAAGGAATAATGACTAAGTCTTTAAGTCAAATTATAATCCTCTGAATACCATTTTCCTCCTAAACAAACAGGGACTATAATGCTGTCACTCACCTTCCCAAGCTATAGTCAGGCAGGAGATAATATGGGAGAATGAAGTTTAAAAAGATATAACAAGCTCATCAGAATTGTTATTATATTTTACTGTTAAAGTATATACAGATATATAGATAGATAGATAGATAGATAGATAGATATAGATACACATAACAACACATACATGTCATATGGGAGAATAAGTAGTTTACACTCAACATTTCCTCATAAGCATGTCATGGCTCTCCTGTGTAGAATGTACGGTATGGCAGTGGAGATTTGTGGAGTTTTTTTGCTTGATTATGTTTTATTTGCTAGCTTTTGCAAAAGACAAGTAGATGGCGACTGACAAAGATTTACTCAGGATGCACTCTGTTCTCAATAATTCATGGGCAGTAACCGCGAGTTAAATCAGAAGTATTTATGCAGCGTGACGTTCTGAGAACGGCGAGGAAGACGTACATACATGGGAAGTTGATGACAGCAATATGAAAGACTGCAGGTGTTGGAGGGAAGGAGAGGATTTCATGCTGGTGAGCAGGGAGATGTAGAGAACGGGTTGGATTGTACAGCATCTTGAACAGATGAGAGATGGAAAGGTGGGAAGGGAAAACTAGGTTACCCAGGTAGGACAAACTCAGGCAGCCGTGTCGAGCCAGATGTATATATAGTAGATGAGTGTGTGGGTGTTCCAGTAGGTAGACAAATAGATAAATGTCAGAAAATCAATGAAATTAGGAAACAATAAACTAAATTTAAAATCCTGAACATAAAGTTACAGTAGGCAATCTTAACTTTTTGGTTGTTTTCCCCACCTAAAGCATGATATGTAATTATTAAAACTGGGACTCCTGAGATAGAATTGCTTCTACATATACATCGTTTACTGTCACATATCTTAAAATGCAAATATTAACAAATGCAAAATGATTTAACAAACAATTCTGTCCAAGTAAAACGCCCTATTTTATATTAAGTGATAATTTTTTAAAAGTCTCCTAAACAATTCAAAGGATAAATACGCAATTATGAAAATATTGGCATGCTTTCCTGCGGCCATCTGGCACCTCAGTCTAATGTAAAGAATAAGAAACTCAGGCAAGAGAATTGCTCCCTCTAAGAGGCCCTTGAGCACCTAAGCAACTTTATTTCTGTACAATAAGGTCATCATAATCAAATCACCAACCACTACAGAGCCTTCTGTAAACATGCACTTCTGTACGTGCCTCACTTAGACAAGCCCACCTGATGGGAATGCCGTTATTTTAAGACATAAGCACAGCGATATTCTTAGTCGTGCAATTTAGTCATTTCCTTGCAGGTTTTTGGTATTTCAGCATTCAACTATGACAGCAATTTGAAGTCTCAAGGTACTAGTAACTTTGTATAGTATTGTCTTATTTTTTTATTCTGACATTCTTTACATCATACGATTTAAATTAATGATTTAATTGTTCACTTTACACCAAAAAAAAAAAAAGAGAGAGAGAGAGAGAGAGAGAGAGAGAAAGGCAAACCGAAAAATGGTCTACAGCTCTAAAGAGGTCCCTGCCTTGCCCAGGTGAGCAGTGCTGTGAGCGTGAATTGCCGGAACTCCCTGGCTCAGGTGGCGTGTACATAGACCGCGTGGGAAGCGAGGGTAGCCATCCGGGAGGCATCTCCAAGTGCACAGCCTAGACTTAAAGGTGGCAAAGACACCCTGGAAATGTTTAAACCAAGGAGAGAGAGAAACGACAGCTCTCATCCAATTTTAAAACTGCAGTCCTTGAAAAAAAGTAATTAAAAAGATCTTAAAATTATCAAACAAGAAGTAAAATTATTTAAAAATGAAGAAACTGGAGGAAAATGTGTAGAATTAGTTTTCATCTCCTCGGCAGTGTTTCCCCACCGTGTAGACGTGGGAAAAGCCTATTGAGCAGTTAGAAAAATCCCTATTGGGTCAAATATATTTGTCTAGCCTTTTTAAAATTTTATTTTATTGATTGGAGTAACATTGGTTAATAACATTATGTAAGTTATGAGTGTCCAATTATATTTTTTTATTCTGTATCTTTTAAGATACATTCCCCGTCTTTTCTTCCCTCTTGTCTCTAAGTTCCTTGAGAAATAGGGCTTTGTGTTATTTATCTTTGTGTCCCCCTGGACTAAGGGTGAGGGATGTCCGGCCTGCGGGCCCTGTGAGGCCTGGGAAATCATTTGGTCTGGCCCTACCAAGGTGTTACGGGTGAGGTAATGAAATATTTGGCCAAATAGAGCAGGCTAATTTTTAAGCTGATCATTTTGTATGGCCCCGCAAATGATGTTATAAATATCCAAATGGCCCTTGGCAGGAAAAAAAAGGTTCCCCACCCCTGCCCTAGACCAGTGGTCGGCAAACTGCGGCCCCTTGAGTGTGGCTCTTCCACAAAATACCACGTGCGGGCGCGCACCTACAGTGCGATTGAAACTTCGTGGCCACACTCAAGGGGCCAAAGAGCCCCATGTGGCTCTCGAGCCGCAGTTTGCCGACCACTGCCCTATCAGCACTTGTTTCTAGGATCTCAGTGTACATGTTCTCATTGTGAATCGCAAATGAACGACGTATCGTCCTCCCTCCCCCTGCCCCATCTCTTCCTCCTGAAATTCTGACACCCCAGGTTCGCGATGGAATCCTCTTCAGATCCAAGCTAATAAGCAGGCCAGAGTGTCCTTCTGCCCGGATGCACACTGGAATCTCCGAGAAGATTGTGAGGAACACGAATGTTCCAGCTCTGGGGATTCTGAGTTAATTGCCTGGGTGGGATTCAGTACACGGTATTTTTAAACGTTTCCCAGGCAATTTGAAGTATGACCAATGTTAAAAAAAACTTTTGAGCGACAGAGTGTGGGCTGGGGAAATCTGAATTTTGAATTTAGTTTAAGATTCATTTTCATGTAGTATATTTACCCCAACAATCAAATTTACTCAAAATGCATCCTCTCACTGCCTCTAGCATCAGACGTCGATCGTTCATAGACCTCCAGCTAATAGAAAATATACATAGAGAAAAGAACTCTTTGTAACAGAAAATTAGACTTTTAACATCTACATGACATTATCTGAGATTAGCCTCCTCAAAAAGAATATGTTGCAAGACCGGAAAGAAAGCATCATAATTTATGCCCCAGCCTTTTATTCTCTTCACACAGTTGTCTGTTCATTTGACAGGCATTCATATTTGATTATGTGTTGGTAGTTTATAATAGCAATTTTAATTCACACAGAAGGGATTCCATATCAGGCTAAGTAAAATTCTAGAGTTTATAGACCTTATGTGATCACTAACAGTATTGATTATCCTTGGAGTTGCTGGGACCTGGGGAAGACCTTCAAGCTCATTACAGGTTTGATATATATATTTAATACATATATTTTGTTGATGTTTCCCATTTCCCGCCCTGTACTCTCTCCCTCCCATCCCCTACCTGCCCCTCCCCCCAGGTCTTCACCACCCTATTGCCCGTGCCCATGGGCTCTGCTTATAAGTATGTAAGTTCTTTGGCTTATCTTTTCTCATCCCCCCAACCCCACATCGACGTATGTCAATCTCCCAGCCTCCCTGCTTCGGGTCTTACTTTGTCGGTCAATTCATTTTGTTCATTAGATCCCACAGATAAGGGAAATCATGTTTTGAATCCTTTACTGAGCTTTAAAGAGAAAAGGGGGATAAATGACATAATCACTTCTGAGTCTGTAATAGTCCCATTATTACTTCTTGTTCTCTTTTTAAATGCAGATCTGACATGTATTTGGGAATACTTCTTAGCAGGGACTCTAGTCACGAACTCATGGCGTCGCCGTGTGATTTGGGAAAGGCGCCATTTCTCAAGACACTTTGTGTCCATCTGTAGGCAATTTGTCACAATAAACTAATTTTATTGGAATGGGGCCCTATACTGCCATCTGCCAAAAAATATTATAACAAACACTAAGTCTGTAGAGTCTGCAACGCGAATGGCTCCCTAGGTTCTGCAGGGAGCAACCTGCGGGTCCGGGTACAGCTCAGTTCTTCCTTGTTGCCCTTGACAGAGGATGTTACATGTGACAAGAAAAACACGTGCTTCGGAAGCACCAAATCAGAAGCAGAAAGCTATAGAGGTGAGCAGTACACCACACAGTTAATACAATGCGCCCCCCTTAAGAAGTCACGACTATTACACACGGTTTCAGGTGGACAAAAGGCTCTGAGATGAAAACATTGGGCTGTAAACGTGACCTTCTGGTCTGGATTCCCCAAATTCTTTAACAGTTTAAACAAAATTTATTGTTTGCTTGATCTAAAATCTCAATTCATTCTCAATATGATTACAAACCAACAATAAATGGTCAGTGTCCATGGGACAAAGTAGCTATAGTGTCTGACGAAATTTCTCCCATCTCAGTTTATAATCTCAGATACAGTCCCAGATAAAATCTAACCTGTTATTTAACAAACCAGCTGCGAGCCTGTCAGATATAGAATTAATGGGTTGACATTGACCTAAATACGTCCCACATTTTCAAATCGCTCTTTCCAGAAGGGACCACATCCTTAAGTCACCTACAATACACAAATATCTGTCTTTTTAATAAAGATTAAGGGTGCATGTTATAATAAAAGCTGCCTCATTTAAATCCCTGGTGTTTATAACTTAGCTTCTTGTCTCTTGTTCTCCCGATGTGAGAATGAATAGTAGAACAAATATCAAGGACGTAGAATGTGGCAAGCAGTATGTAGGAAGTACAATTTTTAAATACATGCAGAGTCCTTTTTTATTTTTTAATATATTTTTATTGATTTCAGAGAGGAAGGGAGAGGGAGAGAGCGATAGAAACATCAATGATGGGAGAGAATCATTGATCGGCTGCCTCCTGCACCCCCCACTGGGGATTGAGCCTGCAACCCGGCATGTGCCCTTGACTGGAATCGAACCTGGGACCCTTCAGTCCGCAGGCCGACGCTCTATCCACTGAGCCAAACCAGCCAGGGCAGAGTCCTTTTTATTAATGCATTTAAACTATTTTCAGGCAAGTTACACTGTTAACTTCCTGTTGAACAGTTGGATGAAGCATCAAGCAGTTAATGACAGTATCTTTCACAATGTGGATACGGCGGAGGATAATCTCAGGTTCCCATGAGAAGGCAGGCTGCCCAAGCACAAGATTTGACAAGTTGTTAGTAACATGTAACCAACACTATTTCAAATATGAAGACAAGAGCTTTTAAAGATCTGGACCAATCATTAGTTGTTAAATACCTGGAATGCCCAGGTTTCATGAATTGAGACAACCAATCAATCAATCAATCAGTAAAACTGAGCCATGCCTTTTCATCACCACGGGGTTTACCTGTTTCTTTTTCTTAACTATTTCTTCATGTCCTCTTCCTTCTAACATCTCTCAAGAATTCTTTTTCCATTCAGCTTCTTACTTTCACCCCAAACTATATTAACACATTAAAATTTCCCACAATTCTTTTTCTTTCTGTCCTTATATTCGTTCCTTCTTTATATTCTTTCCTTTATCATGGATTACCTTACATCTATTAGAACACTTAATGTGTTCAATTTACTAAGAAGGATTCCATGTGGTGCCAATATCTATATTGTCCTGTTTTCTCCTGTTTTAAGTGGCCCTATTAAGAGGAGATATATTTTTGTTTGTTTCTGTTTTTGAACATTTTAGGTGTCGAATGTTTGTACTTGTTCATAGTAGTTTCTCTTTTAGTGTATTTCTAACCTTGTAATTTGTACAGTAAAAAATAACCCTCAAATGCTGAGACGTGAGAGGTAAAAGAGACACCTCTGTCTTCGTGTTTCTAAAGGAAGTCACGGGGCACAACTGGCGTTGCTTATTGGGCACAAAAGTTTGGGGAGTCTGAGAGAAGAATGCACCCATTTACTGTGGAGTAAGGGCATTATTTCCCTAATTGCATAGAAAAGTAGTGAGGGGAAAATGTAGAAATAAGACTAAAAGTTGTGTTTCTGTAACAATTAGCAGAAAAGAGAAAACTTCCATTAGCCAGCAATTTATTTTCACACAAAATGATGCAAAGAGCATTATTCACACCAAAATGACTCAATTGTTTTTTCAGTAAATTGAGTAACTATTTTTTTCCCAGTTGAGTGAACAGACCAAATGTTTGATAACTTCAAGGGGACGTTGACAATATATTGATGTCAGTAAAGCCAAGAATTTTTTGATTAAATACTAAACTGGAATCATACTTTGAATTTCTCATTAAGTGTGACAGTTCATATTTATTTCCTTTGAAATCCTCTTACAAACAGGGCCAAATATCTCTTAGAAAAAATAATTATCTCTTTGACTTCAACAAGAACTTATACTCAAAATTTGTTGTTGTTTTAACTCGGGGGAAATTCTGCACTACCAAGCACTGAAAATGTTGAAATAATGTATGATTTTTTAAAAGTATAGCTGCAATATAAACGAGAGTTGTTGATCTACAGCATACCAATCCAACTCCATAAGAAATCTCCTAAATTATGTAATACACAAGGCACTCTTTTTCTGTCACAGATGGCCACACTTCTCTCGGGCAGTACTTCCATAATAGGAGCTAATGTCTATTACTTGAAAATCCAGATGCCCTCTGATGAGTGAACTCGTTTTTAAGACAAGGGCCTTCATTCTTTGCGAGGAGCTAATCACTCAAAAATTACATGTTTGACATATTTTACATGTTCAAACTGTCTAACAAAATTGTTGCATAAAACAAAACAATCATTTGGGGAAACTAGTAAAAATAAAATCTGTTTTCAGATCAATAGAGTTTAAAGTGCTATCAGCTTGATGCCGTGAAGGTAAACACACGCATTTCGAGGACACGTTTAATGTTCATTCAAGTGCCTCTTGCTACCTCCTCAATGTAATTTAAGCTATAAAATTGCCTGTTGACAATCTGCTTTTATAAACCTCTTGTCAAGAAAGATGTGTGTTACTCATAACTTGGTTCTAGTTTTTATTTAAACGGTAAAAAAAAAATAGCGTTTGGAATACTATTACCATTTCTACCCCAAACTGAGTTCGATTTAACAGCACACTTTACTGACTTGGTAACACACTGTTTCTTCCTGAAGAAAATAAAAAGCTTATGACTAAGGTATGTCCTTTAGTGTTTCTATCAGGCGAAAGTAGGAAATGCTGGGTCCCTGTATGTCTCTTAAATGTTGCTTCCTTAGCGGTGTGAAGTGATTGCTCCTCTCGCTGTGCCCCTTCCAAGGCTGGAGGGTCGGCGCGGTCTCACCGTCCCTTTGTAAATAAGCCACTCGTTTCTCCTTCATCGGGACTTGACTCACAGATTTTCTCTTCGCCCCTGATGCTCTGCAATGCAGTCCCACTGCAAACTCCACCGGTCAAGACATTTTTACAGCTATCGTTCCAGATCTTTTGTCTTCCCGTCGAACACTAGGATTTCTCACTGGGATTCTTATTAGATATTAGAGCGGCTTGGTTTTCTCTCCTCCCTGCCTCTTAAATGCTCTTAACTGTTTTCCTCTCTCTCTCCTTCTGTGCTGCATTTTGCATGCTTCCGTCTTCCTACTCACCTATTTTCTCTTCACCGATGTCTAGTCTCTTTATAGACTTTCTAGCATTGTTTTATTTCAATGACCACGTTATTTTATTTTATTGAAACCCCTTTTTTGGTTTGTACTCGGGGGAGCAGGGGACTCAGGATTCTATGTGAAATCTTGACAAAATAATGCCATCATATCAAAATAGTAATTCCAGAGAGGAGAATCCTAGGGTTAGTCTATGAGATGCAAGAGAGGGGAAGCCTCATTATCTTGGTAAGCCTACTACCTAGTAAACAGCCTGGCCAATCGTATATTCTCAATATAGTTTTCAATAATGAGTTAACTAGAAATCAACTCAGTGTTAAAGGCAGCCATAGTAGACCTGGGCATTAGCAGGCTGTCTTTACCGATTGTCAGTAGTTCAAGCCAGAGGTGTTCGGGAACCTCTGCAAAACACGAACATGCAGACCCACCGGACTTATCACGGAGCTGATGGCTCGGTAGGTCTGGGAGGGGATCTGGGGATCGGCATGTTCACAGCATGTGTGAAACACTCCCTGAGTGCAGTCTGGTTTAGAAATGGAGCGACAGGTAGGTAAACCAGATTCGGCTCCGTGAGTTAGTCGGCAAAGGGGACCCTGGAGATGGTGGGAAAGACAAGTTTGGGCAGGAATGAGCAAAAGCTGAATAACAGGAGAAACGTTCCAGAAAATCTGATTCTGGCCTCATGAAGTATCATATCAAAGCTAGATCATTAAAAAAACATGTAGACAATACATGTTGGTCACTGGCTCTAGTGAAAAGCAGCGTTTACAGGACACCATTTTTTTTTCTTCCCACAGGTTTATTATTTGAAATGGGTAGAAAAGGTTAATATTGGGCCTGTTTTCTTGTGGGTTTATTTTAAAAAACACACACACACAAAAAACCCTTTGCATTGAATTTTATAGCATGATTGAATGATAATGTAATATAATTTACTTAATATCTATTTCGTGTTAGATGACAGTTTTATTAAGCAGAACCAATAATCATCGTTACTTAGAGTCATAACGACCCATTATAAATGGTCTCATTTCCCCTAATTTTAATTTTACCTCTTAGAGTGTGCCTGCCTAGAATTGCTGAAGTGGTTACACTTGGTTTCTTTTATAAATATAATTTTTACAGTCACTCTGGCAACATAAATCATCTGGTGGTTAGTATTGCTATTCTATATATTTGATAGAAAACGATTTCAGTGTCTTGGTTTCCTCTTAATTAAACTTTCAGATTAGCAAATCTCAGGAAATTAAATTGCCATCCTTCATGGGTTGGCGGTTTATGACAGAGATGAATCGCCTCTGCTCTCGGGGTGGCCACCTTGCTGGCCCGTGTGTCTCCGGGTCGGGGTGAGTGGTCAGACGAGACCCAAAGAGGATGTGTCCCCAGCAGCCTCCTGAGTAACTGGATTCCCAACCCCCATTTTAAAAACACCAGCCAACTAAGGTGGCGGTATGTTCATCAGGCATTTTAGCTTAAAGTCGATAGACTTGGGCAACCGTCCTGTTGTATCTGGGTGGGTCCCAACAGTGGTGACCAGCGGCGGGAGTTCAGATGAGGGAGAGAGGTTCTTTATTTAGGTCGCGGGCACTTCCGGGCATGGAGGACGTTAGCAGTCCCCAGTTTTAAGGCTCTTTTTTACTTTTTTGAGGTTATTTATTTACTTATTTATTGTTCACAGTAGGATACATTCTATTTTTTTAAATCTGTGAACTAGTTAGTGGACAGTATTTTAATCTGGGATATTAAATTTTGAAGTTTCACATTGAGCACAAATTTTTAAAAATTTCTCTTCATTGTTGAAAATATTACAGAGGTCTTCTTTTATCTCCCATTGACCCCCTCCCCACTCGGATCCCCTCCCCAGGCCTTCACCCCGCTATTGTCTGTGTCCACGAGTTATGCATATAAGTTCTTTGGTTGATCTCTCCCAGCCCCCACCTCCTTCCCTCCGAGAATCCTCAGTCTGTTGCATGCTTCCATGTCTCTGAATCTGTTTTGTGTGTCAGATTATTTTGTTCATTAGATTCCATATATAAGTGAGGTCCTGTGATACTTTTTCTGACGAGCTTATTCGCTCTGCATCATACTCTCCAGGTCCCTCCATGCTCCTTTAAGTAACATCAATACCTGTTTAACGATTCCTAGTTTAGAGAGCATTCTCATGAGCGTCCTTTCCTCTAGGCCCCAGCATTTCTCTCAGAGCAACATCTGTTTTCCTGAATTTATAGGGAGGGGATAAGGGTTATAGAAATGAACTCAGACACCCGCCTCAGACAAGTGGAGGCAAAGCGCACGCTCTTCCCACATCCGTCCTCTCAGTCGGAGCCCATCCCAGAGGCTCTGGGTGCCTGAGAACAGAGGCAAAAGGTCCAGGAAGTTCAAACACCGGAGGGCGAAGGTCATCTCAGATACAAACTCCACCGGCTTTATCGCATTGTCCCGGGACCAGCATGCTACAATCGCTTAGAATTCAAGGACAGGCAACTCCTTTCAGCTTCCGCCCTGGGCTCTGTGGGTGGCTCCTGGCGCTTTGAGTCATCCCAGTTCATCTACACACGATTAAATGTAACTTTCTTCTGTGACATGTGTGCCTGGATGAACTAGAGATGTATTTCCAAGCGTTCAAGGGTACGTGGGAAGAAGTCAGATCCATTCCCGAGTGCAAACATGGATTGTAACCTGTGGTGCCATTATGCACGTTGGCATTTCATTTTCTGTTAATTATTTATCTGTTCAATAAGGAATCGGCAAATGTCAGACGGGGTTAGGCACTGAGGTCGCAAAGGAAAGGATACAGTCTCTGACCTTAGGAAGCTCATGCTCTGGTTGGGAAGAAAAGCGTTGACAATACAACAGGGAAGATAATACAATAGAATTCATAGGAGATCACAGGCATGCAGAGAGAGAGCCTTTCTTGTATATATATTTTTTATTGATTTCAGAGAGGAAGGGAGAGGGTGAGAGAGAAATAGGAACATTAGTGATAAGAGAGAATCATTGATTGGCTGCCTCCTGCATGCCCCCTACTGAGGATTGACCCTACAACCCGGGCATGTGCCCTTGACCAGAATCAAGCCATGACCTCCTGGTTCATAGGTCGACATTCAACTACTGAGCCATGCTGGCTGAGTGAGAGAGAGCCTTTCAATCAAATGTCTGGTCCTTTTCTGAAATTATTATTTCATTGTGATCCATTTACATACATGCATATCAATGATCACCAGTTTGTATGTCTATATGTGTGTAGTATGTAGCTTGATTCTGAGTTGCCACCTAATTTGTAAACAGAGTAATGACCTCAAGTGTGTCCCATAGGAAGCCCTCCTAGAGAATGGTCAGTTAGGACTGCTGCACTGGGCTTGGCGCAAGTAGCTTAGTTCACTGGTGTTGGGTTGTCTCTATTTATAGGTTCTTGATAAGCCCTGCTGAGAGTGGCATTTCTTAAAGCCTTGGACAAATTTATGAAAGAAATGCTTTTATTTTTAGCCAAACAGATGTGTTTATAACCATCTCTTAAAACATTGCAGTCACTAGGATGCTGTCACTACCCAGGGATTCTGCTAGTCTAGCAAAGTCTTTAAGATAAGGCTGAAATGACTGAAAAAAAATAGGGTATAAAACTCTTGGTCACAAATTATATTCATCTGGAAATTCATGTTGTTCCACTTGAGATTTTAGGCCAAGTAGTTCCATCCATTTGGATTGTATATAAATAATACAAATTATAGGAATTCTATCAAGTTCTTGGGTAATATTTATATCATCTTTATTTTAAACTAGTGGCCAAGTGCATGGATTCGTGCACATTGAGAGGAAATTAATTAGAAGGTGGCCAGTGGGGTGGGACTGGGTAAGATGGGCCAGACACGCCCTGGAGCCAACCTCCCACAGTCCCTCCCCTGCTGGCCGCAACTGGGGTGGCGCTGAAGCTCAA
>NW_005871592.1:239628-284576 GCF_000147115.1 Myotis lucifugus | reverse complement strand
TGGGCTCCCTCCTCTCTGGTTACAGGGTGCATCACCCAAGAACTGCCGCTGCCAAGTCACTGCAGCTCAGCAGCTCCTGCATTGAGCGTCTGCCCCCTGGTGGTCAGTGCACATCATACCTACCAGCCGGTCAGATAGTCGCTTAGCCTTTTATATATACAGATAAAATAAAGATCATGGACTTTGGAGTAAGTCCTTGTAGCCAGATTCTGACATTATCACTATCTTTGACCCTGGAGAAGTTTTTTTTAACCCAAAGACTCAGTTTCTTATCGAGAAAATGTTGATAATACCTACCACATAGTTCCATTGTTAGGCTCAAGCACTACGTGTTCTGTAAGGACCTGGGCTAGCACTGGGCAAAGGTGGTTGCTGAGTCCACACCTGTTCCTCTTCACGCGCAGCTGCAAAACCTGCACTGGGTTCGGCTGTGATCACTTTTATCATGGCATTCTACCAGAGGCACTCAGTCCAAAAGATGCAAGGATTCCACCTCAGGTTATGTATTTTGTGGGGGAGATCAGTGGCTGGCCCATAGGAACCAACCACTCAAAATATTACCTGGATTGTGTTTTTCTACCAAAAGGTTGCAACATACCCAGCGTCCCCAACTCTCTTACTGTCTCAGAGTTAGAGTGTTCTATTCCTAATGCATAAGCTGAAGGCTGTACGTGTGGAGGAATTGGGGGTGCTTCCTGAGAGTAGCCGAGGTGTAACAGCACCTCATTCTAAAGCTGGATTACATGTAGGTCCATGATTTGACGCCTTCTGGATAGTTAAGCTTCATTGGTCAGAATTTGGAGGAAATCTGTCAGGTGTCAGTCCTCAGTCTCCCCCCTGCACTAACTACAATCTGATTGATTTTTCATTCCCTGGATGTTTGTTTTGTTTTCTTCTACGCTCACCGACTGCTGCTGTGACTTCCCAGTTGCTCTCAAGAGGACCAGGTGGAGGAGTTTGTGCCACCCCTTTCCTACTCCAAAAACAAAACAGTTTTGTAGATTTGCTACCGATGGGTCATCTTCATGTACAGATGACACTGTTTCACGGGGCACTCACTATTCAGTGTAAATAAGAGAGATCATGGGGTGGGGGGAGGCAGGACAAATTACCTGGGGCCATTGTCTTATGTATAGATTAAAGTACAATTGTGTTTCCCAGGGACTTACATGCTGACATCCTAGTTAATGATGTGACTGGTTTCCTTTGTGCTCATTCTCCCTTTAGATCTCCCATGACTACTCTTTCCTTCCTGTTCTTTCCCTTGTTGGACTGTGTATTTTCTCTAAGTGGCAGAATACCTTTTTAAAATTGTTATTGTGAAAATGCTAAGTATTTACCTAGTTAACCTTTAGAGAACAGTGTAAGACAATGCGGCTGAACAAATGGATGATCCTGGACAGGGGTTACTGAATAAGCATATTGTTTCTGGACGTCTTAGTGACCGTTTTCTTCTTACCCTCTCAGATTTTTACTCTAGGGTACTTTTTCCCCCCATGACATTTTTTTCAAGCTTATAGCTGATTAATTGCCTTTCTTCCCATTTGAAAAAATATTCTAGGAGGGTGCCAGTGCTCAGATAAATATCTATTGAAAAACTCATGAATTTAAGGACCTGTGAATATAAGTATATATTTATTTTGTTAGAATGAAGAAATGTCTAGTACAGTATTTATTTTTATATCATGGCTTTCAGTTCATATATAAGTTTAAAGAATTTCAAGTCTGAATAACTGTCCGGCCTGCATGGCTCAGTGGTTTAGCATTGACCTATGAACTAGGAGGTCACCGTTCGATTCCAAGTCAGGGCACATGTCCGGGTTATGGGCTCAATTCCCAGTAGGGGGTATGCAGGAGGAAGCCGATCGATGATTCTCTCTCATCATTGTTGTCTCTATCTCTCTCTCCTTCTCCTTCTCTGCAATCAATATAAATACATTTTTTAAAAAAAACTAAAAACAAACAAAACCTGAATAACTGATGTAAAAAAAAAAAGCATAGCCCCAACACAAACAGTAAGACAGAGAAGAATCTCACGCATTCTTTCAGGCATCCATCGCTCAGCCATCCTGCAGTTATTGGACTTTGCAATAGGGGTTTCCGTAGATACAAAGGTGAAGAAGACAGTATGTCATCTTCAAAACACACGCTCTAGCAATGAAGGAAGATGATGAGGATGTGGAAACCAATGAACACAATCTACTCGGATCCATTGTAGTTATATGCAGAACTGTTGAGAGACCAGTTAGCCCAAAGGGCAATCCAATGAGGTAGGCCATGTACGCTATTTCCATTTCAATTTGGAATGCATTCTGATTGTTGCCACGCAAATTTATTTTACCTAATTTTGTGTTGGATGGGCTCATCTGTGAATTGGTTTAATTCCTTCTATACAGCTTTTTTAAAATATATTTTTATAGATTTTAGAGAGGAAGGCAGAAGAAGAGAGGGAGAAACATTAATGATGAGAGAATCATAGATCGGCTGCCTCCTGCACACCCCCTACTGGGGATCCATCCCCCAACCCGGGCATGTGCCCTGACCGGGAATCGAACCGGGACACTCAATAGGTAGACACTCAATCACTGAGCCATGCTGACCGGGAGCTATACATCTTGTCTAGAAGTAGGATGCATGATCAAAATATGATGAATGATAGACTAAGTAGAATTAAACGATTGTAAAAAAAAAAAAAAAGATGATTTGAAAAGTGGAATTCCACCCTAAAATGGAGCAGTGCCTGCAAAATCAGGAACATGTTCCTGGAGACTCAGTAGCATCAGCCCGGCATTGACAGCCTGATTCACGGCTGGTACTCTCTGTTCGCACGTCCCTTTAGGGGAAATTTGACAATGTTGTTCACAAATGTGTTGCCACTTTCAAAGCTTCTTGCGAGCATTTCCGTCAAGTGGAGAGGCCGCGCTGGCATTCTGGGTAAGTGCTCACCACATCTTCCCGGCCAGACATCTCATTAAGTAGAAAGCCTCGATGGAGTCGTATGGCAAAGCCATTTTCAATAGGAGTTTGATTCACAACCCGGTGATTTTTGTAAATAATATTCTAGAAAGTCATCTGTGTTTTTTATGGATTTAATTTTAAGGCTGGAGTTGCGTGCCTCTCCCTGTCGTTGGTGCCTGGGAATGTCCCCCTGACACCACCCATCTCTCCTTTTTTCAAAGAGAATGGACTGTACTAGTAAATCCATGTGTGAAGCCATTCCACAGCTCACAGAAGACTGTGCAAGAAATGGCTACTTCTGAAAGGACTAGGTGCTCATTATGTCCCCACATACATATTCTGATGCATTAAATGCACCTTCTTCCCTAACGTGGCCGTGCTTTTAATAGAAACATCATAGCCCTTCTTCTAAATCGTGCATTCCGATAATGGTCTCTGGATGTGCAGCTGGGATTCTTTTGCTGAAAGTGGACCCCTGAGAGCAGGGTTTGTGTGGTCTTTATTGTATACACTCTGTATCCAACCCGGCTGCAAGCACGTAAGTCCTTGATTGATATTTTGGAAGATGACTTATCAATATTTGAGACTTGCTGCCCCAGCTTGTTTGGCTCAGTGGATAGAGCATCAGCCCACAGACTAAAGGGTTCCAGGTTCAATTCTAGTCAGGGGCACATACCCGGGTGTAGGCTCAATCCCCAGTAGGGGGCGTGCAGGAGGCAGCCAATCAAGGATTGTCTCTCATCATTGATATTTCAATCTCTCTCTCCCTCTTCCTTCCACTCTGAAGTAAAAAAAAAATTTTTTAAAGAAAGAAACAGAGTCTTACTTAGACACAGACCCACAGAAAGCACATGAATTTGCGTTCTAAAATCCCAACTTATAGTTGCAAAAATAAAGCATGGAGGAAATGCTCTTTATCAGCAGCAGCCCAGATGTCCACGGAGTGATGCCATGGACCTACCGACGAGAGGGAAAAGCTGGGGTGTCAAAACAAACAGCCTTCCTGCGCTTTTTGTCAGAGTGCGTGATTTCCCCCTGATCGCCGCAGTGCACGCGTAAGAGAAGGCAGCACTGAATGGTTTCCTTGACTGCTCACGGTCCCGGGAGCTTTTGGAAAGGGCTTCATCCAACACAAGCATATTTTTAAAACCTAGTCGATCAAAAGGAGGAGTTACCTCTCCTCTTCCCAGGGGTTTTCCGAGCACCCCTCTGATGTGCTTATCATTGTGATTAGGATAATCCCCAGCCTACCACCCGCACCACATGCGCCCGGTATGTGGACTGCATGGGAGCCCGGAGAGCAGACCTGACTGTGCTGGCTGGGCCTCGGCCTTTGCACACACCAGGTGCTTCTGCGTACCTCTTGGGAAGCTCTGTGTCTTACCTGAAAAAATAGCAACGTTATAAGGTGGTGTGTGCGCATGTGTGTGTGTGTGTATGAGCATGTGTGTGTTTCAGCCTAACTTTGAGCAGGAGTATTTCTGTATGTTGTAGCTCAGCATTCACTTAGATTGTTTCCTAAGTCTCCCGTGATCGGTGATGAAAAGGAGAGATAAGCATCTGAGTTTCATGTCTCAAGTGCCTGCACTTAGCAAATGGGAATCTGTGCAGAGGGACTTGGTTTTTTCCTTTTTCCTGGCATTTTCAAAAAAATGCCAGAAAAAAAAAATATTTAAATTGAGGTTCAAAATAGCAAATTGAATTTCTGAGTGATTTTTTTCTTGAGGTGTTTCTCGGACTTCTCAATGGGAGCTCTTGTACTTGGAATGGCTTTGAGAAAGCTGTTTGGCCCTAAATCTTTTCTGAGGGACTGAGTTTCCCGCACTCTTACAGTCCAGGAAGGTCTGGGGAAGGGTGGCGTTAACAGATGTGTGTCTGGATTGTGCTCTTTGCTTTGTGATTCAAATGGATCGACAATTGGATTTTTCTCATTGAAAAGGGACCTGCTGGATCCATGTCCTCACCATTCTGAAATGCAGAGGATGGAAAACAGTGAACTATTTCTAACACACTTATAACGTGATGGATGACCCTCAGTCACATATGAGATTTACCCAGTCTGTTCACTATTTATTAGAGTTTCATTGCAAACATTGAATCTATATCAACAGCAACAATGTCTAGAAATTGTTAAACAGAGGATAGAGGGCAGACGGCTCTGGCCCAGGTGTTGGGGGATGGAGGGAATAAGCGAAAAAATAAAATAAAAAGAGAAAACTCGAGGTCATGGGCAACAATGTGGTGATTGTGAGGGTGGAGGGGGAAGAAGGCATAGAGGGGATAAATTGGGATGGAAGAATGTCATTATTCCATAGCACTTAGAGAAGCATATTATTTAGAAACCATTCTTCCTTTCAGATTTTTCCAAATTAATAATTCAGTAAACCCTGAGTACTAGTAGATTTGGAGGCAAGGTCTTTCATTTCACAATTGAGATGATATAAATTAAGCCATTTCTGAGTTATTCTTCCTCTTGTAACAGTGTCTTATCACATTTTAATTAGACCTGTTTTCTAACTCTAATAGACTTTGCCTTTTTTTTTTTTTTAAGATTCTTGATTTGAACTATCAGTTAATTTACTACCTTTTCTAGGAACTGGGCAGGTCCTAGGTTTTCTTTATATTTAATAATCACTTTGAATGAATTTATTTTGGCATCATATAAAATTAGTCGAAACAATCTTTTGTTATGGTGAGTTCAGTTTAAATAACAAAATTTAATTTCAGAAATATGACTCCATTCACCAATTTAATTAACTGATACCAATAGCCCAAAGTATGGGCTTATAAGTGAGCTATTATTCATTTGAAAGTAGAAAAGTTACCAGGACCTCCTGATCTGATTATTAGTAACTAGAGGCCTGGTGCACGAATTCATGCACTTGGGGGGTCCCTCAGCCCGGCCTGTGCCCTCTTGCAGTCCGGGAGCTCTCGGGAGATGTCCTCCCCATGGGCCTAAGCTGTCAGTTGGACATCCTTAGTGCTGCTGTGGAGGCAGGAGAAGCTCCTGCCACCACCGCTGCACTCACCAGCTCCAAGCCCGGCTTCTGGCTGAGCAGAGCTCCCCCTGTGGGAGCGCACTGACCACTAGGGGGCAGCTCCTGCATTAAGCATCTGCCCCCTGGTGGTCAGTGTGCGTCATAGCAACTGGTTGTTCCACCATTTGGTCAATTTGTATATTAGCCTTTTATTATATAGGATACTATTATATATTCTTACCAGTTTTTATACAGAAAGCTATAGAAGACAAAGATTGGACCTTTTTTTAATGTGTGTGTGTTTTTTTTTAATTGATTTCAGAGAGAGGAAGGAAGAAGGAGAGAGAGAAAGAGAAATATCAGTGATGAAAGAGAATCATTGATTGGCTGCCTCCTACACCCCCTCAACTAGGAATCTAGCCCAAAACCCTGACTGGGAGCCAAACCATGACCTCCTGGTTGGGTCATGGGTTGAAGTTCTACCACTGAGTAACACTGGCCAGGCAGGATGGCGCCTTCTTTTTTTTTTAAATAATCACATGCTTTTCCTTCCACATCATTCGGCAGCTACTCAGAAAACTGCTGTTAATTGCATATCATTTTTCAATGGTAATTATTATTACATCTAAAAATTATGGCATGAACAGGTAGATGATGTCTCTGGTTGCCTACGGAAGAATGCGCGTCTATAAATTTGTGAGTATATTTTAATAGGAAGTCCATATTTTAAAGACAAGGGAGGTGCTAACCATTATGTTTTGTTATATATTGCCACTGAGCTGGTAACTCCAGAAATGGAAGGGAGCTTGTCTTAGGACAAGAATCACCAGTCAATTTCACCCCAATAAGAGGCCTGTGGGGGAACCATGGTGCTATGAAGTGATTTCTGTTCACGGCTCACGCCTGGTTCAGCACTTTTTCATTGAATAAATGTAGGTGTGGAAAATGGTTATGAATGAACTGCACTGAGTTAATGTGTATGCAGTGTTCTCCTCGCCAGGCCCAGCGCAGCTCAATGTTCCGTACATAATAGGAACAAGTGGAAAAGAATGTTGAATGAATGAATAAATAATGTGCATTTCATGAACCCTAATCCCCCAACCCGGCCCTGTTTCTTCCTTAACTGATAGCTTGGTCAGAGTCCGGCCTGCTGCGTGGCCTGGGAAATACCACGTTACAAAACAGTTCAAAACAGACAAGCCAAAGTGTGCTTATCGGCGTACAAACCCGACGACACTAAATTTATTTTGATGAAGAAGATGTTTACATTTACAGAGCAAAGTAAATTCAAATAGCAGGCAACGTGCTATGGTTTTAGTTATATTCAAGTCTCAGGAAAGTGGACATTTGTGTATGTGCCTCAGTAGTAGCCCTGTAATAGGTTTTCATGATCACAATTACTGGGCGGCCCCCACAGTGGTGCCGCTGAGAGCTGCAGTCATGATGAATGTGCGTGACGAATGCAAATTCCATTTTTACTAGTGACGTGCCTTTCATCATATGTGGCTGTTCCATTTTTAATGGACGCTTAGCAACGGAATCTATAGCTTTTGTATGGTAATGTCTCCTTTAGGAAAAGAATCATATGCATCAAGAGTTAGGGGGGGGAGTCAGTGTTTTTATATTGACTGATGCTCATTAATTGTTTATCAAGATATTTACACATTCCCTAAGCCTGCCTTCTGAATACATTATTTGCAAAACCATCAAGAAATAAGGCATAATTGATGGGATTAGCATTTAACGAATACTTTGTGATTCGAATTGTATGTGTACTTCATATACATGGCTTTATGGGTAGCAGGAACTGAATAATGCATTTATGTTTGAGTAAGATTTTGACCAGGAAGCTAAGTAAGAAACTAGCACATTGACAACTTCACTTGGGCTCATTTGAAGAGGACATTGTATTTGTTTGAACATAACTGTAAAGTATTGAACCTCCCCATCATACTAAGTATGAGTTTTATTGAAAACTGCAAACACAAAGCCACTGAAATACTGAATCATTAAAATAAAAAAGGATAAGGGAGGAGGAAGGAAATGAGAAATCGTTTTATTTCTCAGTCAATATGCTGTTACCGGTGACAGAAAACTATGAGATTTCATTGTAAGCTACACAAGGAGATGACAGCCAGGTGTCCTCCTGGTAGCAAGCTAGCTACAGCAACCCAGAAAGGGAGCTGCATTAAAAATACACAACGTTGAAACAGTGATTTTTCAATGCGATGTAAATACTATGGACATTTTAAATTCAAAGACGAGCAGCATCAGCAGTTAGCGACCGTTTTAAATGTGCGAGAAATCAATAGAAGGGCAGTCCAATGCAATTTTCTGAAGCCAGGGTGCAACTTCCAGTGAGCTGAGCCATTCTTGATTCAGCGGAGAGATTTTTTTAATAGGACTTAAGGAAGTGGGTTTAACATTATTTCATTTTATTAGTGGCTGCACGAGATCCATGGGAAATGCTTTGAAGTGATCTACATTATATTTTTATTAGCTTGAGAGCTTCTATATACATATTTTATGTCCTTTTCAGAAGCGTAAATAGTATTACCTTCTAATTATTATTTGTTTTTCTCCTAATGACCAGTCAGAAATCAGCACTTGGTGGTTCCATGAAAAGGAATCATTTCACGTTGAGGGCAGTTACTCAGTATGCATCCTGGCCTTGCTCTCTCCGAGGGAGAGATTTAAATAATGTATGGCGGGTTCCTTGGTAAATGAAGCGCTCTTTTTTTATGTTCTGTTGTGATTTTTGTCACCTTAGAGGAAATGTCGTTAGTTAAAGGGTCACAAATCATACAAGGATTTCATCAGTGCCATGTAATGGATCTATCTATCTCTTAATGGGTGGGTGACAGTCACTCAAGGCTCTCGGGGCATTTAATTCAAATGTGGAATTTAAGAGCCAGCAGCACACGGAGGAGTCGGGAAAAGGCACAGACGTGTGTGTGAGACAAGACCTGGGTGAACATCTTTTTTCCCCCTCTCCCCCGCCCCCGGTCCTTTCTCATTAAAGATTGATCTCAAGATTTTTTTTGAGGGAGACATCTTTGATAGTGTAGTCATTGTTTGGTTCCCAGCATGGTAATAAAAACGAAGCGCTCAGTAAGATACAATTTCCCTTTTCTCTTGTGTCCGGTCCTCCCATCCCACTTCAAATGCAGCTGTTTGTTTAAAGATTCTGTCCAAAGTGAAGACCATGGTAAAAAAAAAATAAAAATAAGCAAGAGGACAGTTTCTGAAGAACCAAGACAGGCTTTTAAGTATTGGATTGAAGTCTTGTTTCTCCGCATGGCCTCTAAAATGAGCTCTCTTGAAATCATAAAAATTCAAAATAAATTCAAATTGTATTTTAACAAAAACCGGGCTTCCTCGAGGCACCCTTCATGACGCTGTCCCCTCTCTGCTTAATTGTTTCCTGCGTGGGGGATCTCCTGTGTCCCCCAGCACATGCGCCTTGCTTGGGAATTGGCAGTCATTGTGTGCTTTTCTCCTTATTGCCTGCACGTTTTGCTATTACGCCACGTCAGGCCCTTTGTCAGCCGACGGTGTGCGTAGCCCTGTATTTGGGAATCCATGTCCGGGAGGCATCACGAACCGCGCAGAGGGCACCATCAGCTGCCTCATCTGCCCGAGAAAAGGACTCGTTTCACCGGTGCCCCATAATGTTCTCTTAACTCCCAACACTGGGCGTTAATTCTGCCTGTTTCCCGAAGAGCGTGGCCTGATTACTGACATGCTGCTGGCTCTGTGGTCCCGGGATGCATGAATTATTAGTGTTCCTTGACATTTTAAAGTCCCCGAGTCTACAGCCCAGAGCTAGACTTCCCGCTAGCGGGTGTGGGCTCCGAGGCGTCCAGTTCTCGCTCAGTGATTGCTCAGTAACTCAGATGTGTCAGATTCTCTGCTGGGTTTTGAACAACAAGGATCTTGGTTGTTATTACTGGACTTTATAAGACAATATCTTAAAAAAAATTGTAAAGCGCCGTTGTGTATCCCATGCCTCGAGCACACCTATCCTGATTTTTGTGAAGAAACTACGTGCTTTTCTGTCACTTTTCAGTAATGAAACAATACTACTCCAATGTGCTTATTGTTAGATCTGAGTGCCTTTCTCTCCATGCATCCCCCTGAAATCTTATAATAGCACTACATCATACATAATTGAATATGTCTGAATATTTATTATGCGAAAAGTCCACCTGATTAAAAAGAATAATGAAAATATTTGAGTTCCAGAAAGGTAGAGCATATATAATACATGAGACTTCCATTTCTCAGGACCAACAAAATGATTCTTATCAGACTGAGTTTCTAACTGGCTATCTGCTTGTCATGGAAAGAGATAAGCACTGGAAGCAATAAAAGATAAAAACATAAATATCAAAGACATCTACTTTGTGTGTTTTTTCCCCCAAAGACTTGTGGTCCTTTTATTTCTATTTGTATTCTCAATATTTTTTTTTAATGTGAGAAGATGTTCACCGACCCCCAAGTTTGGAATCTTTAGGCAAATCAGTGCATTCTCAGATAATATGTCTGTGTGGAAGGTTTTACATTGTTAAAGAAACCCAGTGGAGATAGATTTCATTTCATTTTTCTCCTTTGATATGCACTTAGCCTGCCTTAGCAGTAGGACGCACTGTAAATTAGGACACCTGTAATGAAACTCGGCACAATTAATTGCCTGTTAGTCTCTTACACTAGACCTAGACTGCCAGGTGTGTTGCAAAATTGTGGGTTTAGACACTTGCCTCATACGGATTGACTCCCAACTCATCAAAGGCTGCATTCCCAAATCCCAGGGATTCGTCCCAGAGATCCTTGCAGGAGACACATTATCTGGTGTTCTATTGTCAAGCCCAGTGGCCCATTTAAAGTCCTGGTCGCAACTTCTCGCTGGGAAACATTGGAATCGCTGGGACAGTTCTCTACATCTTGAAGTGCTGTTCTCACCCCGTTGCCCAACCAGTCTCCCTGTTCTTCCTGGCCCCTTCCCTCTTCCCATTGCGTAGACTTTACTCTTTGGTGTTCTGTGCGTTTGTTTACCCAGAGACCATTCACGAGGTATTTACGTGTACTGAAGCGTGAACATGTCTGAGGGATTCAAAAGTGCCTACAACCAAGGCACTGTTCTGAAGACTTTGACCTTCAGTGGTGAAGAAAGCATGTAAGCCTCTCATTCCAACTGCATAGCATCACCGTCTCTGCTCCTGTCCACGTTCTGCCCGAGCAGGTCACGGGTCCTCCAGGCGGCAGCCACAGGATGTCCTTGACCACCCCCAACAACCTACAGCTGTTCCCAGCTTCTCACTGGATGGGCCTCTCTGGGTGTTCTCCACATACTTAAACCCCATGTGTCAAACTTGGCATTTTCTCGGTACCAGCATGCTTTTAACGCCCCTCCCCAAATCATTGTTTACCTACTGGCTTCTCAGAGCTAAATGTTGCCATTTGTGTGAGCACCTTCCCCATCTCATAACCTCCAACTCATCCTGGACGGGTGCTCTCTGGCTCCTCTTTTATATTGAATCTGTGTTTGTTTGTTTTTAAAAAAAGTCTGCTTATGCCCCTCAGAAATGGCTTTGGAAATCAGTCCTCGTCGCCACTTTGTTACGTGAGTCCTGCCTCATCTCTCATCTGGATGAACCACAATGGCTTCCCATCCTACTTCCCTACCACGCGGAACAGTGGACACGTACAGGGCATTGGAGATATCTTTCAAAATCATGCACAGCACAGCTCGCCACTGACCAGCTGTGTGATCTTGGAGAGCTAACGACTCTAAGCCTCAGTATTCTCATGTGTAACATGAATTATTGGAACATTTCAAATGCGTTGAGAAAATTCATGCATAATACAATTCCTGGCATAAGCACATGCGAATGTTGGTTACCGTCTCACTTCAATTTATCCTGGACAAGCCTGCAAGAATCAGCTTCCTCTAAAAATGTGATCATGCTCCTATTGAAAATCTCCAGTGACTTCACACATCTTACAAATCAAACACCCGTGGGTATGTCACCGCTAATTTACTTGTCCGACCTCGTTTCCTGCCTCCACACTCCTGGCCCCTGCTGAGCCCTCTGTCCCTGTGAACGCGCTGAGTCTTCCCCACACTGGCCCTGCCTCCTCTTCGGAAAGGTCTCCTCCTACCTCGTCTACTGGTAAAACACCTCCTCATGGAACACCCAGAAAGTCTACCCTGACTCAGCCAAGAAGGCAGTTAACCCATTCTCCGTGTTTCTGCATCACTTTGTCACTCGTTGCTGGTGATGCTTCCCAGAGGGGCTTCCATTTCCTGAACAGCAACAAGGACAACAACAGTGATGAAGAGCATTACGGAGCGCCCACTGTGTGGGAGGCACTGGGCCTCACCACAACACAACGAGGTGGACGGACCCTGTCTCACTCCTATTCTGCAGATGAGCAAACGGAGGCTGAAAACATTTGCAGTTCGTCCCAGATGAACCACTTAGGGTCCATGAAGCAGATGGACCCTAACTCCAGAGTCCGTGCTTTTAAACATATCTTAAGTAGAGCAATTCATCCTACATGCCATGTGGGTTTACAGCCTCCTTTGAGAGGATGATAAAAGCAATAGAAAAATGCCAATGCAGACCCTTCCGTATGGCAGGTGACTCCTGGGTCCTCTGCCATCCTGTGGACACCAAGGCATCCATCCATCTGAAGATAAGGCCCTTTCCCTACAGCTCAAACCTTTCAGTCTATGATGTGATGAACAGATATTCTCAACCTTTTTGTTTTTTTAAACAAGATCCCACATGTCACACGACAGCCTTCAGTTAGCTCCATGATGTGTCTTCCAAGGAACTGCAGGCCCTTTAGGTGCCAAGGAACGAAGTTTGAAAGCCACTGGGTAAGGTGGTCACATGTTCAGTTCCTCAGAAAGTATTTATTTCTCCTCATGTTGGAGAGCAAGCTGGTTACAGACTGTGCCTAACTTATCACTACATCCCACTGTCAGTTTGTGGGGTTTTTTTAATTAAATTTCTTGGGGTGACACTGGTCAACATGAGCATATCGGTTTCAGGTGAGGGTTTTTATGTGACAAGATCTGTATATTGCACTGTGAGCCCATCACCCAAAGTCAAATCTTCCCGTCACCATATATTAGGACCCCCTTCCTTCCACCCTCTCCCTTCTAGCAACCGCCACACTGCTGTTTGTGTTCACGAGTTTCAGTTTTATTTCCCACATATGAGTGAAATCATAGGGTTCTTAGCTTTTCCTGACTGACTTATTCCACTCAGCATCATGTTCTCCAGGTCCATCCATGTTGTTGCAAATGGCAGTATTTCCTCCTTTCTCATGGCTGAGTAGTACTCCATCATGTATATGTTCCACATCTTCTTTATCCAGCCCTGTATCGCGTTGGTGATAGAGGACACTTAGGTTGTTTCCATGTCTTGGCCACTGTGAGTCATGCTGCAGTGCACATAAGGCGGCATGGGTCTTTGGGAATACACGATTTCGAGGTTGGCTGGGTTGCATGGTAGCTGTAGTCATCAGGTTTTTAAAGTGGTATTTACACAGAGATTTTACCTGAATGTTTTCATGAGGCTGGGATATGTTTCATCACAAAATATGTGTGCGTTTTCTTTATGGGCAGAACAGGTTGGGATCTAAAAGAAAAATAAATCGTGTCCACACAAAGGAGTAGGCAGGGTAAAGTCCCTTTTATTCTGACAACCGAGTAGCACTGGCAAACAGCTCACAGGCATGCAAATGTGCCCGTCAGATTATGGAGACCACCCCGGACGCATTTGGATCAATGCTCCAACGTGCTCATTATAAATTCATCATGAGATGAAACGAGCAAAGTTGTGATTCTCTATGGGTAGCAGAGATTGCATATTGGCTGCCAGTGGCCTGAATTTGGTCACTAAATGTGTTGTTTGTCCCGTGTGGTTATTATTTTTTTATTTATTTAAGCCAGGATTTAAAAACCAGGGTATTTTGGTTGGTTGGTTGGTTGGGGTTTTTGTTTTTGTTTTTATAATTTTATGGGTTTCCAGCTTCTCTTGAAATTTTGGAAGCTCTGACACCACATTCTCTCATGGTGAGGACTGGCTCGCACTCAGCGGCAGCTGCTTCCTCGACGCGGGCCTGGTACTTCCCAGTTCCCCACAGCTCCCAGCAGACCCATCTCACACATTTATGTACCTGCCTGTCCCCCGTCGGCACTCACAACCCTAGATGACTGGCCTGGAAATTGGAATAGTTTATAGGAAACTTATTTTTAATAATGCATCATGTGCTGCAATCCAGGCAAGATGAAATCGCCTCTTCTAAAGGGTAGGTTAGAGATATATCACTTCCGAGTTGTCACCGAGGCTGCTAGGACTCCCAAGAAGTGGTGTAAATCTCACATTTAATTATTTGGCTTCACACCAGTTTGACTGTGGAGACACAAAGGACTTGAAATCCAGCATCCGGGTCAAAGGCACATCGGTTCTCCAGGTGGGAAGGGAGCCTGGGACCCAGGTCCTCTGTGCTGAGTATGAAATCAGTATTACTGCAGTTACTCAGGCGTCCACAGTCAGATGTGATTTTTAACACCCATCATCTAGTGCAGTGGTTCTCAACCTTCTGGCCCTTTAAATACAGTTCCTCATATTGTGACCCAATATAAAATTATTTTCGTTGCTACTTCATAACTGTAATGTTGCTACTGTTACGAATCGTAATGTAAATATCTGATATGCAGGATGGTCTTAGGCAACCCCTGTGAAAGGGTCGTTCGATCCCCAAAGGGGTCGCGACCCACAGGTTGAGAACCGCTAATCTAGAGTGAGTGGGGAATGTCCGGCCCGGGCCTGCGAGATCATTTGGTCTGGCCCCACCACCGCATTAGGAATGAGTTCACTTATATGCATGAGCACACAGAACAGGCTGGTTTTGAAGTGGATCATTCCTGTGGCCCACGAGGGATGTGCTAAATACCCAGACCCCTTGGCAGAAAGAAGGCTCCCCACCCTGATGATAAGGAAGGCGGAAGGAGGATTGGGCTGCGTGGCGATCTGTTTTATTTTTATTCTCGAGCTAATGGCATTATTTAAATTTGTATATCACCTTGTGATTAGAAACAATAAACAAGCAGAACATAAGTGAGCAATATTAGTTTACTGCATTGTGCGGTTTTTTGTGTTCTTGTCTTTTCTATCTGATGATGATGATCATATTTTTAAGTGGTCTGATAGGTTATAGTAAATATATTATCGCTATCCTAAATCCTTCCAGTTCAGTAGAGCCTTGAAGGGAGGTTTCTTTTAAGAAAAAGAATTAACTATATATATCACGGTTTGGTTATGCCGGCTAATGAATATCACACTCCATTTCCATCCCCAGTGCTCCGCTGAGTCTTAGACCAGCGTGTGTTAGAGGCTGATTTGATTTAGGGGGACTTTGCGTCCCTTAACTTGTCAGGGAAAAGCCAGCTCGTGTCTTTGACAGGTCACTCATCTTTCAGAAGCTCTGCTGGCACGAGAGCACGTCGTGTTCCCCAAGCCCTTCCACGTACACCCTCACCTCCGGGTTCTGCAGGTGGGCCCATTGCGGGGCCTTTAGCTCCTGGGAGAACGGGCAAGGGCAGCTCAGAAAGGAGGCCGCTGACCCGGGACTTTTCTTCCTGGCTCACCCTCCCTCAGGCTGTGAGGGTTCGTGGTTCTGTAATAGACTCCAGGAGAAGCAATGCCTGAGGAGACTCCCGAAATGTGAGAGCTGTGGTTTGTGTCGGATCCTGACCGTGTAAGGACCACCTAAAACCAGACTATTCATGAACTTCCCCCAAAGTGGATGACATTGAAACACTGCGGTCCTTTTCTGAAGCTCACAACAGGAATTCTTGTCAACGCTGGCGATGTGAAGAGCATCGCGTAGCTAGTGTGTGAGTCTGGTTCCTCGCTGGGCATCGATGTCGTCTGTTATCCCCTAACCATCTCTGCATATAAATCCTCTGTTTTAGAATAAAAATAAAAAAATAAAAAAACACAACTAATTCTGTGGAAAGAAAATGGTCTTCAAAGGAGAGAGGCACTGAGAGGTCAGCTTCCGGGGGGAGGACTTCTCCCTGAAACGGGCTCAGATCACTGATGTTTACCTTCCGGGCACTTTGATACGCATTGGGGGCACCTAGTAAAACATCACACTCCCGGGAAAGGGTGATTTCTAAGATTGGGACTCTTCTAGGATGACAGCATCTCCACAAAGCAGGCCTGGTCACTTGTTTTTGCCTAAGGACACGATTGAAATCAAGGCTTTCCAGTTATAATCTGAGGAAAAGGAAATAAAGAATTATTTCAGGGCCAAATATTATTACCTTTCTTTATTGAGTGCTCTGACATACAAAAGACCCTACTAGGCCCTGGGACAACCCAAATTCATTATTAGAGAAAAATCCCTGCCTTTGAGGCACTCATGGTCAAGTAAAGAAGCAGAGGCAAGAATAGAAAAAAAGACATCTTTGAAAAATAATTAGCTAGAGGTTTGTACAAGCAGAGAGGGCCAGGCATTGAGCCAGTTTGCGGGCTTGATGCACATGGAGATGGTGTGAGTCTTGAGGATAGATAACAGGAGGTGAAGATGGAGGGAAGGGAACTCCAGGCAGGGCAGCCAGCAAGTAGCAGGCGGGGTTGAAGATGAAAGCACCCGATGAATGAGATCCTTGCACACACCAAGCATGTCCCCATCTCAAGGCCTTTGCACATGCACTCCCCCCCGCTGGAATGCTGGTCCCCCAGAAAGTCCAATGTCTTACCCTCCCCTTTCAGTCAGTTCTCTGATCAAATGTCAAGTTGTTCTCCCTAATCTGTGGTTTCTATCCCCTTACTCTGCTTCATTTTTTTTCAAAGAAGTTATTATTAGGTGCTCATTATTTATTGTCCATAGGCACACAAGAGAGCATGAGCTTTGCATGTAGCTGGATGCAAAGTTCCTAGTACAGGGAGTAATCCTCAACAGTGTCTTGCTGGGTCACTGAAAGAATGCACCGGAACGTGTGCATAGCAAGCGAGCATACCTGTGATTCACCTTTGCCTCTGAGACAATTTCAACACATAAATGATGCCGGGCAGGAAACACTGAAACCATCTTGAACTTGAGGAAAAAGCATGGGGTGTGGAGATGAAGGAAGTTCTCCATCCTCCGATCCTGGGCCTAAAACAGCCCAGTCACGTGCTTCAAGCTTTTCCGAGTAACCTCAGCTATTTGTAGGATGAAGAGTTCATCTTACATCTTGAAAGCGAACGTTCGACACAAATCTGAGTGGCATTGCAGGATCTAGACCACAATATTTTTAAGGCGCTTAGGTCATACATCTCCTGCAATATAGTCATGATAGTCATGACTACAATCTCCTTAGCAAGATTTTCTGAACTATAAGTTCCACCCCCATAAAACTTCACATTTCTGCCAAGGCATCTGAATTCCGTAAGAAACCCAAATACACACCTCACTGTCACAAACCACCACGTGCCTGTTTGTGTCTAATTTGGTGCCATTCCACTTGAACATCTCAAGAAATGTGACTCTGATGTGTGAAGTAGGTGGTCCAGCTCTTTAATAGGAGTTATTCACAAAGACCTAGGATTATCAACATTTTTCCTTCAAAGAAAGACTACATGTGAAGGGTAAAACACCTTAGGAGTATACTGACCCATTTACAAGTAAAAATTACACACTGAATTGTAATGTTAATTTTCACTGAATTGGAAAAATGGTTTACATAGATCAAGAATTCTGGGCATATTAATTTTTACCAAATCCTTGGGAAAATATCACATGTATTAAATTTCATCTACTAGTAGAAGCAAAATCTTATGTTAGTTATCCAATAGAGATATAATTTCTTTTAAATGTTATGCATTTCCTTCATTTTTTAAAATAATGAGCATAAGATATTTTGGTAGATTATCATTTGATAGCATGGTGATAAATTTCAAAATTTATCAGATTGCTTTCTATTTTTTTTTAAGTCCTGTTCAGACACTGCTGGTTTCTCTTGGGCAAATTGCTCAACTTCTTTGTGTCCATTTCTTTTATTCCTAAAACAAACAAATAATGGCCTACATCATAGGATGGTTGTGAGAATTTACATGTAAACTAAGCACTATCCCTGGCACATAGAAAATGTTCCCTTCATTTTCCATAGAATAGCTTCATTAAAATTGATATAGTCTCATTTCAAAGATGAATTACTAACTTTTATGACTTTGGGGCTTGAAACTTGTACTTACAATTCATGTGGGGGTGTTGGTTCTAGGAAACGTTGACAACATGTTTGTAGAACATATCCCTGCAGACTTACTAGTAAACATGGAACATCAATCGTCTGCAGAACATTTGAACCATTTATGCACGTTTCTAAGATACTATCTCTACAGTCGCCTCAAGGAGCTTCCTGTCTGGTTCCTGTAGCTTGTATTCTGCACCTCCGTGGACGCCATCAGGACAGCACTGCGCGCTGAAATACGCCGCAGACACCAGCATGGGCCCCCAGTTTCACTGGTTCCGTTATCTTTGGGCTTCTCTCTCTTTATGGATCATTCCCAGTCAGTACCCCAAGCAGCTTAGTGATAAAATTCTTAGTAGGAAAAAGGCAGCTAAGGTAGATAAGGAAAAAGCAAAGCCTGCTCCTGGACGGCCTCTTTGTGCGCAATGTGTTTTGTGCGTCATTGTTCTCTTGCTTCGGCTGAGTTTCCCAGTATTTGTACAGGCAGTGAAGTTGGTGCTGCCGTGTGTTCCCCAGGTTGAAATCATGCAAGACTTGAGTCCCTTGCTTGGTCTGAGATTGCCCAAGACTTATAACAAGTTGCAAATAAGTCCTCTGCCACATTTTATGCAGACCAACACACAAGAGTCCTGGTAGGCTCCTAGTAGATGAGAAGTTTTCTGAATCAGAGGAGTTAAGTGTGTATAACCTAATATTATAATCCAAATAAATTACAAATACAAGCTCTTTCAATACATTTTTTGTTTCAAACTGCTTTCTTCTATTGACATTTTAAAAAATGACTCGAGTCGTATAAAGTTGTGGGATTTGCACCCTAAAGAAATAATTTTTAAAAATACCTAAAGTTTAGGAATGTTTGCATTTTTATTAACACTGATCTGAAAAAATTCAGTTGAAATGAACTCTGTGCATTTTAAGATGGGCTGTATACCATTTCTAGTCTATTGAAGTTCTACGACATTTGTCATGATGGTACTGTTCTCGGAGAAATTACTTTAGGTAACAGAGAATCTAGCAGAGTCTAAGTAGCAACTTCCTGGCAGCATAGTAGCTTTCAGCACCCCATTTATCCTCTCCTATTTTCTCTTAAGAAATGGGTGCCCCTCCAGTGTCTGTGTCTCTCTGTGCCCAGATGGCTGTGAACAAGTGGTGACAGCATTCCCAACGTGCTGTGTACCCACACCGCACAGTTCAGCTGGAACACCATCTGGCGCATAAGGCACTCCTTCCTCTTCCCTCGCTTAGATGCTTCTCAGTCTGCAGAATGGTAGCTGGACCATCCAGTGGGTCTCCCCAGGGCCGCTGGAGCGGTCTATGGAGTAGTCGCCACCAACAGGATCTGACGGGCCATTGCACGTTCACCCAGGGTATTCACAAGCTCACTATTTGGTCATAAAGTATCAGACCTGTTATTTGGAGGAATATCACAGTCTCTGATTTTTGCAGTGACATCTTCCGGATGAGCTGCAAGGAAGAGGGAAGGAAACACCTCCCTCCGTTTCTGAGAAGCAGGCGGCTACTCTGAGGGTGTGAGCTTCCCAACCCTGTTTCTGTTTTTACCCTCCTGTCCTGGCTAAGATGACGCTGGAGTGGAAACTCGGCGTGCTGACAGAGGGACCGTCTTTGTTCCTTGAAGGACAACTATTAGAATGAGAAAGCGCGTGGCATTGAGTGTCTACAGCACCATGAGGCAGGCTCACAGCATTGTAAGGATCGATGTGAGGGAATGGCATCAGATCCGGGCGAAAGTAGGGAGATGTGATCTGGAGATAGGAGGAGAGTGTGAGATACATGCTCCTGTGACTACCCACGTGCCTGGAGGACATCCCGCTTCATCACCCTCCTGTCCTGCCTCCCCACCAAAACATGCCCAATCTTTCACGCGTTTTGGAGCACCCAGAATGCATTGTTTCTTATCGTCCAGCAGTCTCCATTCTCCACGGTATTGTAAACAGGAGGGGGTAAAAGAAGGTTATTCCCCCCCCCTCCCCCAACCAACTGCTGTTGTATCTTGGTTACATTCCCCAGTCTCTCTTCCCATTCATCCCTTTATCCTTTCCTTTCCCAGTTACTGAGCTACCAGAGATTAGGGGGAGAGAACAGAAAATTTGGGGGTAGGAAACACTGTGTATTCGGGGAGCCCTCAGTGAGGGGGAAGAATGTATGTGAACCAATATTTACAATAAGATGGGGTGGGTAGCGTAAGGTATTCATAAGGAAATATAAAGCCACAGCAAGCCCCCTAACTCGGCCAGGTGGATCCAGATGAACACCTCCTCATGTTTTCCTGGACCACTATCGGCACATACGGTACAGAACTCCCTGCTTTATTTCGTCTTTCACACAAGGGTTACTGAAGCATGGCCAGGGACCTCAGCTGTATGAGTGGGACACTTCTAGCCAGCTTACAGCCTTGACCAGTGAAATGGTCCAGCTGATACTGGAATAGAACTTCAGTTGGCCTCATCTGTGTAATGCGTGTGCAAAACATTCCTGCACTCATCGTTCCCTCTTTCTTGATGAATCTTACCTGGTGTCTATTCATGTTTTGGATAAAGCTTTCCTTTATACCCTTGAGAATGGGACACGGATTTAGCTTTGACTTTCAAGCTTTTGGCTTCCAAGTTAGATCATTGCATGCCTTTTTTGTTTGTTTGTTTGTTTGTTTTGTTTTTTAATGTGCTTTCTGAGACACTCGTGGTATCCTCAGGTTTTGCAAAATGCTCGCTCTAGAATTTCCTGTCTTCAGGGTGAATTTGGACTCTGTTACTTTTGAGCTCAGAAGAGGTGTGTGTGTTCGCACCCTAAGAAGCTCTACATTAATTTCAAAATTGACTTAAAATGGCATTTACTTGATAGCTGTGTTTTAGGATTGTACTGAAAGGAGAAGTTGAACTGTTGGAAATCATCTGAAGGCTGCGTGGGGCCTATCCCAGTTCAAGGCTAAAGCTTCGTAAAACACCTCGGCTTGTTTTACGGATGTCACACCTGGTAGCATGGTCAGCTGAGAGAGAAACAGTCAGTGAGCCAGTCCAGCTCTGTCCTTCACTCTTGTCACTTTGTACCAGTCCATTAAGAGCATTTGGACCCAAACATTTTTCAGAATAGTCATAAAAAAAGGCAAGTCCTTCCATTATTATAAAGGCAAGTCCCAACCAATTTAATTGATTTTCCCCTTTTCATTAACTTGTGGCATTATGTAGATAGGTCGTGCCATTATTATCATACATTTTTATGGAAAATTGACCATCTGTTTTCATGAAACTTCTCTAATAGTTTTTAAAATATTTATTTTTGGTGGTGCCATGTAAATATTTCAAAATGAAACACCCTCTAACTAGCACTCATGTAGAACGTAATAACAGGATACTTTAGTAAATCAATCTTTGAGACCATCCATTTAGTTTTTTCTGAAATGATAGTTCACATGAAAATATTTTCAGATGTTTTTGACAATTTTTAGTGTTTTCTGTCTTCCCCAAATATTGTGTCTATTTTGGAAATCAAATGCATTTGTGGTGAATAAGAAGAAATACTAGTAAGTAAGAAGCAGTTACTACTCTAATGGCAAGAGAGGAAATTATCAGAGAAGAGTTTTATATTCTATAAAATCACATTCGTCTTTCTCATAGACTCACTATAAACAGAAAATCCAAGTCGAGATCAATGCTCTGAGATGTCAGTTTCTTAAACATAATATCCAGTAAAAAATATTTCAAGTATTAAGTACTTCATCGATCCCTACTCTTAAAGCTGTGCCTTAGGAGTCATTTATTTTTCCAAATTACTACAATTCTTCACACATGCCTGTCTCTTCAACAAACCTGTGTGCAGAGTTGGGTTTTTCCCCTGAGAACCGTGCTGATTAGTGAAAAGGAAGGACCAAGTCAAGGGAAGATCCCCGACGTCGTCTGTGTGTCCCTGCACCTGGGTCCTGCCTGGGCGTCGCACACTCTCCATCAGAGGTGGGGTCGTTCTCGTCTTCCTGGATCTTGTTGTCCCTCCTCATCCACAACGGGCTTTTGCCAGTGACCTGCTACCTCTCCAAAGTGGAAGTTCCCACAACTTGTCATTTCTCCTCCCTCCGGTTTAATTGTGTATTGATCTCTCTTAACATGCTGGAAATTTCATGGAGGAGTCGACTCTGCATTTTTTTTAGCAACATAGGTCCAGTGCTGTGCACAGCGCCCGGCACATAGTAGGGGCTCAGTAAATACACGTTACATGCGGAAATGAGTGGAGTTGAACGTAATCAGACTTTGATTGTTTTTAACCCAAATTCCTACTAGTTCAAAATCGCCAAAAGTGACCTATTTGTATGTGTGTGTATGTGTGTGTGTGCGCACGAAAAGTCATGCATTCTAAGAAGGTGTTCTAGGTGCTGACGAGTTATGTGGAACAATTACTTGAGGTTTGCTGCTCATACAGAAATTGTGAAGTGTGGCTGTCTGGAAGCAATAGCACTTTGAGGACACAGCCATGAACGCTGGAAGAAATGGTGATTCCCTTCGCTTCGCCATCATTTACATCTTTGTCGATTTTTGAAAGGGAGAGAATGGTGAGAAAAATCTGTAAGGAGTTTACACACAAAGGACTATTTCAACAAAGGAAAATATGTCAGCTTACTATACCATATTTTGCAAAATTGACGTAGGACATAACGGTGTTTGACGTTCTAAGAAAAATGCAGCATGTTTAGGGAACTGTGTGCGTGGTATGGGTGCATCTCGCTGAAGCTACAGAAGGGCCAGCTCGCTGCAGATGCACAGGCTTTCGGAATACATGTATCTGCGTCTCACACGCTGCTGTGCTGTAATTAATTTTTATTCTGTGTCCAAGGGTCGCTCGCTTATCGTTTACCGACCGTTTCACACACAGCTTATCACCAATCCCGAGAGAGGCTAGGCTGAGTCAGTAATATTCACATAAACAGGATGTAAATGCATTTAAGTGTAGAGTTCTTGACGGAGCCTTAGGTGTTTCCGATGAAGATAGCCAACATGTTGCCTTTGGAGGGAGGTACATGTGTTTTTATGCTTCGTCACACATCCTGTCGGAGCCCTTCCTGGGCGCACTCTGTGCCCACCTTGCTTCCCGTCACACGTGCAGCAGGACAAATCCATGGTGGAAATGGAAACCCTGTAGGAGCCTGGCCCACAGCGAGTCAGGTTCATATCTTTCTCTGGGTGTCACGGATCCGGTCAGGATAGGACTTCCTTGTTGTATCAGCAAGGATGTTCTGCGACTGAAGCCACAAAATCAAATGAAAGCCCGAGAAATACCGGAGCAATATTGCTCGGTGGTATTATTGCTGGGAATGATCTTTTTCCAGTTTTCTTTCTCAAAAAACAAATAGGCCTCTTTGAGGTGACTGCGAGGCTGGAGCTGGTCCTCGCACCTCACTGTGCGACTGAAGGCGAGGCCATCGCACCGCAGCTAGTGGCCGAGGCAGGGACAGAGCCCATGCCTGCTCGTTCCAAACCCGCGTTCTTCTCAGACGTCCCTCATTCACGGGTTGTTTGAAGAAGATGTGCACAGCAAGTGCTGGTGAGGATGTGGGGCAAAGGGAGCCCTCGGGCACTGCTGGTGGGAATGCAAACTGGTGCAGCTACTGCGGAAAACGATGGAGTTTCCTCAAAAAATTAAAAATGCAACTGCCTTTTGACCCAGCGAACACACTTCTGGGAATATACCCCAAGAATTCCGAAACACCAATCAGAAAGAATATATGTTCCCACCCCTATGTTCATAGCAGCATTATTTACAATATAGCCAAGATCTGGGAACAACCCAGGTGCCCATCAGCAGGTGAGTGGGTAAAAAAAACTGTGGTACATTCACATCATGGAATACTATGCAGCTGCAAAAAAGAAGGATCTCTTACCCTCTGCGACAGGATGGAGGGACCTGGATAGTATCACACTAAGCGAAATAAGCCAGTCAGAGAAAGACAAGTATCACATGATCTCACTCATAGTATGTGGAATCTAATGAACAACATAAACTGATGAACAAAGTAGATCCAGAGGCATGGAAGCAGGGGAGAGACTGACAGCTGTCAGAAGCAAGGTGGGAAGGGGGAACTGGATGAAAGACAGTGAAGGGATCAGCCAAAGATCATATATGCATAACCCATGGACAGACCACAGTGTGGTGATGGTCAGAGGGAACGGGAGGGGGGTGGCAGGGGCTGGGTGGAGGTGGGCAAAGGGCATCTCTGTAACATTGTCAGCCACAACACAGAAGACATGGAAAGGGCTGTGTAGGGGGAAGAAAACGGACACGGTTTACTATTAAGTAGCTTTTGGACTTATAGGCTGTGTGGCTTGCGCTGTGTGACCCTCCCTGTGAAACTCCGTCTTCTCACGGACAAAATGTCAATAACAATACCCGACCACGGGATCCTTTCCAGAAACTAGTGAAAGGAGAGAACAGGGACTGTGCACATGCCCCTCAGGACAGCATACACCTAGGCTCGACGTCAGCAGGAACCCCCCAATTCAGGGCCAGCCGCAGGGCGGGAGCTCGGTGCTCCCCCATTCCCTGAGAGGCTGCAATGTCAGCGAAATCACAAAATCAGCTCCTGTGTGTAATGCTCACGCATCTGGACCCTGAGAGCTTCCTGCACCCCCAGGAGTCCTCCACCGGGCATGGTCCGGAACAGCTGGAGGTCTGCCGTGGTCTGCGAGCCTCGGGATTCTCATTTCGCCAAGTTTTAAAGAGAAAGCCCTCACATTCCCTCTGCGCGGCCTATTCTAGAAGCCTAAATGCCTCTAAGTGTCAGTGACACAGGCTAATGGAATTCTGAGTCTTCTTTGCAGTGAATATTCTATTTCCATTTTGCAGCGCGGAGCTCAGAATGCCTCGCTTTATGCTGACGGTGGGCACTTTTAGGGTTTTTCATCCTCCCCCAGTTGAAATATATGACAACGTGGCCACTTGCAAAAGGAAATGAAGGGGATAAGTGAGCAAGAAACTCACAGGAATTGAGTCCATCTTGCACACTAAGTAGGAGTCCTTCCATCCTCCTGAATTTGTAGATAAAATTTGAAATGTGCTGTACCTGTAAATTCCCGTGGGCAGCCGACTCTCCGGGTGAAAATTCGATGCCTTGGGGAGACGCTTCTCATAAAGACGGACTATAAATCGAATATATAGATTGTGTGTGTAGCATTTCGTGATCCATGAGTCGTTCCAAACACACATGACTAAAGGGACTCAAATATTATTAAAGATGAACGTATTTTTCCAAAATAATTAATTTTGTAGCCCTATGGGGCCGGCCACAGAAAGTAAATGACGTCTGTAACCGAATAAAATAAAGCAAATAGCCTTCCCTGGTTTATTAGCATCTGACGGAAATCTCTGCCCTGAAATGTCAGCCCCACAGTTTCCGGAATCATTGCATGAGCATCAGGGAGTGTCGCTGATGATGTGCAGCCATC
This sequence comes from Myotis lucifugus, assembly GCF_000147115.1. NCBI lineage: Eukaryota > Metazoa > Chordata > Mammalia > Chiroptera > Vespertilionidae > Myotis > Myotis lucifugus. Next base: position 258,936 of record NW_005871592.1, on the reverse strand, counting down.
CATTTGGACCCAAGGAAGCGGGCCTTCTGCACTCTGCCGTTTCTGGTTCCCATCTAATGTGATGGGAGGTGAGAGCTAAGATTATGGTCTCGCCTGATATTTACAGCCATCGCATTAAAGACGGCAAATATAAAAACGAAAGAACAAGAATGAAAGGTGAGAGGAAGACTTCGATTCGATAAACAGCTGGCCCTGGCGCTCCCGGCTTTGGCATGCTCACTGCAGTCCCGAGCTAATACCTGGCCAAGGGCTTTGTATCTTCTGAGCATCGTTAGTTCCTTAGTATCTTCCTCCCAATTATCTTGTCCTCTGTGGCCAAACATGTCAAGTTTTCTTTGTGAAAGAAAAATGTTTGCTTTTAAATATTATTAGAGAATTTGGGGAGAGAAAAACAATTCATAATTGAAGAAGGTTATGAACTCCTATGCCAGAGACCAGTATCTAAAAATTAAAAGCATTTCTGTTAAATAATTATTTTATGGATGTATAGTGGCTGTATAATTATAATTGTAATCGTTTACTCTTTAAATAAAAATCTTAATTCCTACCATAATCTGTCATTCATTTTTGAATGGTAATTTATAACGGAGTAAATATTTAGGTTTTTTATGTTAAATATAATTTAGTACAAACTTTAAATCTACATTATTTTAAAATTACAGTTCAAAACCATAAATAATGCATTGTTAGGTGAATAACTTTAAAATTTCCTTCATAGGTCTGCTTTGACAGGCTATCGAAAAACTTGTAAGGAGCATAAAGTAGCAGTCTGCAAATAAAACGGTCAGGAGTTGTGACTAAATCTACTTTGCAAAACATTTCAAGCATCCTAGAAGAATGATCTTAAACCATTAATATTTTATTGCTGGTGATTAATAAGCTCACATCTGATAACTTTCCCAGCTATTAACATACTAATTTATATTAAGTCTCAACCCATGACAGTGAGATTGTTAGCAATAGAGGCTTGCAATGAACCAAATGAGGTGTGGCTAAACATTACATCTACGTACAGTCCTCCCCCCTCACCCACAGGACAGTTCCCGAGGCCCCCAGTGGACGCCTGAAACCCCAGGAAGTCCCGAGCCCGCTCCGTTCTGTGTGTTTCCCTGCACACCCTTCTCTCTGTGGAGTGTGATTTATAAACAGGCCCAGTAAGAGATGAGCAGCAAGAAGTCATAATAAAATAGAGCAATCATTACAATGGACTGTAATAAAAGTTATGGCAATGGACTCTCTCTCAAACTGCCTTATTGCACTGTACTCACAATAGGTTTTAAAAACCTTTATTGTTGAAAGTATCACCTTGTACTCACTGTTTCACTTATTGGAAGCACTTTACAGCTTCTGTCTGGCCTGCCCAAATTCCCCACATCACCCCTCCTGGGCTCAGGGACCATTCTTTTATTTACTTGTTTGTTCTTTTAATGTTTTTATGGATTTTTAGAGAGAGGAAGGGAGAGGGATAGAGAGATAGAAACACTGGTGTGAGAGAGGAACTTCATCAATTGGCTGCCTCCTGCTGCACGCCTCCTCCCCTCCCCCTCACTGGGGATCAAGCCCGCAACCTGGGCATGTCCCTGACCAGGAATTGAACCCACATCTTGGTTCCTGAATCAACGCTCAACTGCTGAGGCACACCGGCCGGGCTTGGGGCCATGATAAGTAAAAGAAGGGGGACTTGAACACAAGCTCTGTGATACCGCGACGATAGCTCTGATCAGCAATGTATTTAGTGACTTAGGGGCGGGGAGAGCCTGCAGCGTGGAGATGGGGACAAAGGGACGATTCATGGGGGGGGATGGGGGTGGGGGGCAGAGCAGGAGGGCGGGAGATTTCACCCCGCTACTCAGAACGGGGTGTAATTTAAAACATATCAATTGTTCATTTCTGGAATTCCCCATTTAATGTTTTCAGGACGCGGTTGACTGGGGGCTAAGAGGGGCCTGCTGTCCTTGTTTGAGAAAGATTTCGGCAGGTTATGTCATATTAACGACTTTTTTCAGCCTGACGTTTCCTTTATAAAATATGGACAGTAACACTGGTTACTTTAAAAGCATGTGAAATGCCAGCACTCTAATAACTGAATGCCTATGAACCCGCCACACAACTTAAAAACGGGGACCAATAACAGACGGAAACATTTCCTAAAAATTCGAGAGAAGAAGTTGTTTTCGACATTTGGAGTGCTCAGTGTCTTCTCTGCCTGAATGTTCGCTAGTGGGCCCTGGTTTTACACCCTTCACACAGCCGAATCCTCGGTTTGAGACTTGAAGTCCTAGCCTTTAAATTAGTGTCTATTTAATTGAACTAAGTCCATCAAACTAAACTGATGAACAAAAGATCCAGAGACATAGAACCATGGAACAGACTGATGAACTTCAGAGGGAAGGTGGGGGTGGGAGGGTTAGGGGAGAGGAACTGATTCCCCGGGGAATTTATATGCATATATGCATGGCCCATGGACACAGATAACAGTGTGGCTAAGGCTTGGGAGGAGCCGGTGCAGGGAGGAGGGGGTCGATGGGAACAACCACCACCAACAGCAAAGAGGATGTCTGTAATACTTCCAACAACAAAGACACATTTAAAAAAACAATAAATCCATCCAACGGGAGGCCGACTAAAGTGATGTCATTTTCCTTTCTGATTAAGCTGAAGGGCTTAATCTTAAAATGTGAACTGTCAAAATAATGGACTTTTCTTTTTTCCTTCATAAGAATAACTTGGATTTCTTACAAATCTCTTGTCAATCATTCTAAAGAAACTGTATGTGCATAAATTATCTTGCCACCCACACTCCCTCTTTCATATATATATATATATATATATATATATATTGATTTTAGAGAGGAAGGGAGAGGGAGAGAGGGGGAGAGAGAGAAACATCAATGATGAGAGAGAATCATGGATCAGCTGCCTCCTGAACGCCCCACACTGGGGATCGAGTCGACAACCTGGGCCTGTGTCCTGACCAGGAATCGAGCCCTGACCTCCTGCTCATAGATGGACACTCAACCACTGACTGGGCCTGACACTCTGAGTGTAAGTCTGGACAGTGTTGATCTGCTCTAACATGAAAAAGAAACATGGTCACATCCTAAACGGATGGGCAGGCCTATGCGTGATGTTGGAATGGTTTTTAGGGAGGGAACATTCTGTTATTCTGTCAAGTAAAGGAGCAACAATAAAAAGGCAGTGTTTGAGAAAGCAGAACATTAGTGCATTAAAGCTATAAAGTAAAATGCTACATAATGTATTATTTAATGTTACACACATTGTCTGTTAAGCAATTTTTTGATAGGCCATCATGTTCTCTCTCTACACCAGTGGTTCTCAACCTTCCTAATGCCGCGACCCTTTAATACAGTTCCTCATGTTGTGGTGACCCCCAACCATAAAATTATTTTTGTTGCTACTTCATAACTGTAATTTTGCTACTGTTATGAATCATCATGTAAATATCTGATATGCAGGATGTATTTTCAGGGTTCGCGACCCACAGGTTGAGAACCGCTGCTCTACATGTTAGTAAAAGTTGTATTTACTAAAAAGTCGTAGCTTTAATTCTTCATTATATTTTATGCAACCCTATAATGTGTGTGATTACGTTCATACGCTGGCCAACGCGCGTCTAGTGTCTTGTTAATAGAAGACATTAGACTGAAAGAACAACCCAGGTTCTGCCCTTTGGTCGCCGTCACACAGCACCACAGGTGGCCCCATACTGTTTTCTGTGGGCAATACAGACGCCAGCTTTTATGGGCCACAGGCCTGTGCTAGGCCTTACATGCCAACGTGATATGGTGTAACTGTTGTCCTTTTAAATTTTAATTTAAAGCATAAACCAGAAGGAACTCTGTACTTACAGCTCCATAGTAAACATTTCAGCCTTTGAATTGCTAGCGTGTCCGTGAAAGTGTGAATAAAAGGCTGTGTCTGACAAACTCTGTGAAACAGTCTCCATTGGACATGATGAGAATGGATAGAATCAAATTATGTAGCCAAAACATTCATTTTTTAACCATTATCTATAACAATCTGTGTTCTAAGTAAGTTTTTATCAAAAATAGTTCTAATAAACATATTTAGGAAATTTATTTTATACTATAATACTGGACTATTTTGTAAATGCTCAAAAAAATTGGTCGGGAATTACTTTACGTGAACAACTGAAAATGGTTTTGTGTAACTGATGAATGAGAACATTTTAAGGATGAGCCATAAGATAGTCTCACACACACACACACACACACACACGCACGATCTACAGTTCTTTTGTGCGTGTGTGTGTGGGGGGGGCTCCCTCAGCCAGGCCTGCACCCTCTTGCAGTCCAGGAGCCCTCTGGGGATGGCCAACTGAAGGCTTAGGCTTCCCGCAGGGAGCAGGCCTAAGTCGCAATCTGGCCTCCCTCTGTGAGAGCAACCAGTGGGCTGATCAGGGGACAGCACCGCCTGCCAGCCCCGCCCCCCATCACCCTGTTGCTGCCAGTCACTGCCATGCCTCCCCCCGCCGATTGCTGTCCCCTCCCTCTGCCCGCTCGCACCTGCCTTGGCTGGCCTGGCGCCGGCCACTTGCCAACCCTGCTCCCCACCGACCAGTCGTTCTGTTCTGTCAATTTGCATATTAGGCTTTTATTATATATATATATATATATATATATCTCCTATATAATAATGATGAGAGAGAATCATTGATAGGTTGCTTCCTGCATGCCCTCTGCTGGGGATCCAGCCTGCAACGGGGTGGCAAGGGGGAAGAGGGCATGTGCCCTGACCTGGAATTGAACCCTGACCTCCGGGTTCATAGGTCAATGTTCAACCATGGAGTCACACAGGCCGGCTGACTCAAAGCTTTATAACATGAAGCTGATTCCCCTTGAGTCTAAACTGGGACATAATGAATACTAGAGTAAAATGTGGGCAGCTATTCAATTACCACCATCATAATAACTTAAAGAAGAGTTTAAGACCTGGAGAATTTCCATTCAATGTACATTATTGGAACTACAAAGCTATTAGCAATAACAGTATTATTAAGTGTATCATATAATACTAATAAGAGAACTGTATGAGTTCTACATAAATAGAATTCCAAATAAAGTGGAATATTTGGGAGCCTAAAATATTCCCCAAATGTTAGAGAATTTGCCAGTCAGGTAAAGCCCTGGTTTTTAATTTAAAATATATTTTGAAATAAATAAAAAATATTTTGTAGGTCCTGGCCAGGGAGCTCAGTTGGTCAGAGCATCATCCTGATATGCCAAGATTGCAGGTTCGATCCCTGATTAGGGCACGTATCAGAATTAACCAGGGAATGCATAAATAAGTGGAATAACAAATCGATGTTTGTCTCTCACTCCTCTCTCTCTCTCTTTAAAATCAATAATAAAATAAAATATCGTCTGTAATAATTAATAATAGCTTGCTACTATACATCTACAGCACAGCCTATATTGTTTGAGGCAGTGTTGCCTAGAACCTGACTTAAAGTGTGATTTTTATTTTTTTGGTAATCAGTAGACATCCGTGGTTCTCAAACTCTGGCGCGCTTGTTCCGAGACAGACGAGGAGGCCCCACAGTTCACACTGAGTGGGCTGAGCAGCCACCTGAGAACCTGCCTTTCTAACAAGCTCCCAGGTGAGGGCCACTGGCCTGCAGCACATCCCGTAGCATCTTCCTCCATGAAGCCCATCGACATGCTCTCAACACAGTGAGTGGCTGTGGGACTGCTCTTGTGAATGGCTTCGGGAGGTTCCTGGGCTCACGACCATGTCACAGCTACTCCAGTACAATTTTTGATGACCATGGTCACTAACCACCTTTCTGAGGATGACATAAACGTGGATATTTACAAATGGTGCTACAGCAGCTTAGAGATCAGGGCGGAGTAACAATCCTCTACAGGTGAAAAAATGGGCGCTCACTTTATTCTCTTCCTATCATGTGCTTCCTTGGTCTGTACTCTAAAGGGGGAAAAAGAAAAGGACACCCCTTTCTAGAAAGGCCTTCTTTTCGTGGCAGTGGTGTATCGGTGAGCCCTGAGTACCTTCTGCTGGCCACAGGCCACAGTGATGCTTGAAGCGATGTCCGCTGTTACACAATTCAGCATGTGATACACTACCCAGCACCAGTGAGCTCTCTTTACATCCTTTTGAATCCCCCACAGACTCCCTGGATTGGGAGATGAATGCTAGCATGGCAACGTGACCCAAACATTCAGAAGAAGGCCAGGCAACACAGTAGGTGCTTAGTACATGTTGAAAGACCCAAATACATGTCTTATGAGGAGTACGCGCATCGTAGGCCCTTGCTGACTTTTTCTGAAAGCCATCCTGGCTCTTGTGAATGTACAGGCTGCTTGACCTCGGTCTGTTCCTCATTTTAACATGGAAGGTCTAAAACCCTGGCGTTGTGGCAGAAAACTTGCTACGTGTCCACCGGGCCCGGATGGCCGGTGTCACCCAGGTCTGGGCTACAGGCGTTACAACATCACTTATTTCTACTTCGAGGAATGTTTTCTTGTTTTTAATAATGTAGCTATGACTTTGTAAGCACAAACAATAGGTATTTCAAGCACACACGCGGTCACTGTGGCTTGCAGTGTGAGCCGGAGGGCGAGAGCCAGATTCCGTCTTGTTTATGGCTGCGAGAAGGAGCTGTATACGCTAGAACTAGGACTTCCAAGGCTTAAGGAGGCCTGCACGGTCCCCTGCAATGTTAATCTCAGTTCTGCTCCGAGAGTGTATTAACTCAGATGGTATCTGAGTTCCCATCAGTTCTGAGAACTGTGCCCCAAAATATCCAGGAGGAATTAGCTGTGTACACTGAGTGACAAGTACATCCTTACAAACAGGGAGGGCATGAAGCCGAGTGACCTCAGCTCAGGAAGGGTCCCCTCCTCCTCTCACTGAGCGGGGACCTGCCAGCCAGGAGGACAGTCACAGCGGAGAGGAGGTGTGGTCGGGAGAAGTGGCAGCAACCCGGCAAACCCAAATGTCTGCGTGTGGCTGGACTAGATTTCTTCTTACGTAACGAATGGGAAACACCACGAAGGCAAAGCACTTCAATAACAGGAGCCCCTGCATGAGGTTTTTTTAACAGAGGGAAGAAAGAAATAGAATAATGAAAGGAGCCAGGCCTGTGTGGCTCAGTGGTTGAGCGTTGACCTATGAACCAGGAGGTCAGGGTTCTATTCCCGGTCAGGGCACAGGCCGGGTTGTGGGCTCCATCCCCAGTAGGGGGCATGCAGGAGGCAGCTGGTCCATGATTCTCTCTCATCATTGATGTTTCTCTCTCTCTTTCTCCCTCCCTCTCTCCCTCTTTCCCTTCCTTCCTCTCTCAAATCAATAAAAACATTTAAAAAAAAAAAAAAGAAAAATGGAAGGGAGCATGTTACTGCTTGCGGGGCTCCTGGCACCCAGGTAACCAAGTCCCTGAGACACAGGCAGAGGCCCGTGGGCTGGGCCCCCTCCCCCGTCTGAGGGTCTAAGGAGGTGCAGCCCCCTCATAGGCCAACAGTCCTGCTCCCACAGTCTCCTTTGTGTGTGCCACAGCGAGCAGGAGAGAAGCATCCGGTGCCCACCCCCTGAGGCTGCCTCTCTGCCACTGAAGGGACCGTTGCTCTAAGACAGCACACTGCCGAGTTCATGCGACTTGAACGTTCACAGCAGGTGGCACGCCTGGAGGTGCATTGTGGGGCCGCCTGTAGGCATCTCACCCACGGAAAACGAGGCACGAGCGTGGAGAATTCCTCCACGCCGAGAGGAGAGTGGGTGAGGCCTGAGCACCGCCTGGCTGGTTCCCTCCAACCTGCACTGTGCCCGGGAGGAGGGGTAGAGAGCGGTGCCCGCTCCAGCACAGATGGGCAACGCTGCTCCCCAGGAGGGTGGGTGCTGCAGCGCCCACCCCCGGGGCCAGGGCGACACGGCCACTGCTTGGCACCTGTGAGAACCCACCTGCTGGAGTAGCCACGTGGCCACCATGGGTCCAGTTGGGGACGTTATTTATCTATTTATTTACAGCAAGTCAAGCTATTGTGTCTGTCTCTGCATCCTCGTTTCTCTCTCCTCGTGTTTTGGCAAAAGTGGAAAGTGGCCATGAGAACAGCCCCGCGATGATTCCGGGCGTTTGTTAGGGAGAAATTAGTATGTGTCTCTCAGCAATGCTGGGCAACCTTGACCTTTGTCGGCTGGAAAGGAAAATTAATTTACTGCAGAGACGCTTTAAAGGAAAAGTGTGTTATTCTGCTTTTTGCCGCGACGTGGATGGAGGTCGTGCTTCTTCTGTAAATACTCAGAGTCTACATGCTACTTGTTTCAGGTCATTTCTGCTCACAGCGGAGCTGTGAAATTTCACCCCCGCACACGCGTGCACACCCATGCATGTGAACCTGTATCCGGTGGGTCCAGGAGACAGCCTGATGGTTGTTCAGATGGGTTCTCAGTGGCTTATAACGTGGATCAGGGTGGTCTCTATTCCGAGAAGCGCTGCAAATACTGTTTGGATGTAAAATCTGTGACAGCTTCGCCTGGCTCAGACCTGAGCCTTTAGGTCTGACGCTCGGATGCTTGCCGGGTGGGACTGAGGTGGGCACTTCCGTCCGTTTGTCCCACAGGAAGGGCTCGTCAGGTTTGCATCACCTCCTTCTTCGACGAAGGCTTTTGGGCGGCGGATTTCAGAGCGGCTGCCCAGACAGATTTTAAGCCTTTTCCTCACACTGTTCAGACCTACGTTGTGCAGAAGGCGACGTGGGGCTGTGTGACCTGATCCCCAGTCAAGGCGAGGTTCGTGGAGACGCTTGCCATGTTGGTTGCTATGGTGAGCTTCGTATTTTGTGGAAACCTCTGCTCAGTGTCTTAAAATAGACCTTTGCCAAGGTAAACACTGGTCCGGTGGCATATGCTGGTGGCGCGTTGCAAGGCTGCTCGGGTTCCCTGCCTGTTTTCCCCTCTCCCCCCACCCCTGGGGCCCCGGCTCCACACGCAGCCCAGGCCTGGCAGGCGGAGAAGCCAGAAACTGGCTGCTAATTACCACGCCGACAACCCCCAGCCTGGGTGCTGGCGCCAGCCACCCACCCGCCGCGTCCTCGGGGCGAGCCGCGCTGCCTTCCCGGCATGAGCTTCCCCACGTTCCAGCCACATTCATGACTGTCAACTTAACGCTGTACCTTGTACCAGGGAAGCTTCGTTAATTAGCTGGGTTGAGAATTAAGATCTATCCTCCACTCGTGTTTACAGCCGAATTATGTGACCCGTCCAGCATCTCTCCTTGGACAAAACGATGATGATTTTACTCATTTCTGCCACTGTGCTACCTTCAGTTAAGCACCAAAATCGATCAGACTAGCCTCCCTCTCTCCCTCCTCTCTCTCAATCTCTCTCTCTCTCTCCCTCCCTCCCTCCCTCTCTCCCTCCTATCTGTCACCTCTCTCATCTATCCTTCCTCGATTTTATATTTACCTTGTTTTTAAAATTTGAGGAAAATAATGGGCATCATTGTCACCGTTAATGAAGAAAGGAACGCCTTATGGTGGGGACAAAATGGTCCAAAGGCATCTTCCAGTCCTGAGGGATTCGCACATCCTGATCGTTCCCCCTTCGTGAAGGGAGGCTCCCCGCTGCCATGGAGGCCCCTGTGGGAGCCGGCGCTGCCCAGCGCTGATAGGCAGCGCGTGTCTATGACTGATCAGCTGGGTGGCCACCCCGGGAGACAGCACCCTCCCTCCCTCCCTCCGTGGTGAGTGTGGCAGGTGACTCAGCGGCGTCGGTGACTGGTTTCACGAACAGCCGTCGCGGTAAAGGGCTCAGTAACATCGAGAACTTTATTTTGACTCTGCTGTAATCCGAGAGTGAGTCTGTCTTTGTTTATTCAACAAGATCGCTTTGGATATTTAAAAACTGAAATTTTTTTTTTTAAAAAAGGGAGTAAAAGCAGTTCTAACTTGTACAGGGTGACGCAAAAGGAGGTTGGCGGTTGTCCACACGGCGAATAAGGTAATAAGTGGTTAATAATCACATAAGAACAAACTTGGTGTTTCACGTACTCACCGCTGTAACCTCCCGTTGCCCCACCCCGGATACTGAAATGCGATCGTGCCTCTGTTGTTTGGTGTGAGAACACCGCTGGGTCGGTCTTATTTCTAATTTTCCATTGGACCTACCACATGACAAATAGTTGCCATTTCAGTCTTTCGGCCAGTATTTTCATCTGGAAGCTATGCCATCGAGTTGATTTTATTGAGATTATAATGTTCCTGTTTGACTGAAAGATGTGCACCTCAGGGGAAAGGTTTAGCTAATCCTTGAACTATGTTTTAGAATTGTTTCTGCATTAATATTAAGTTGGCTTCACATTTTTCCTAGACCAGGGGTCCTCAAACTACGGCCCGTGAGCCACAGGCAAATACAAATATTGTATTTGTTCCCGTTTTGTTTTTTTACTTCAAAATAAGATATGTGCAGTGTGCATAGGAATTTGTTCATAGTTTTTTTTTAAACTATAGTCCGGCCTCCAACGGTCTGAGGGACAGTGAACTGGCCCCCTGTTTAAAAAGTTTAAGGACCCCTGTCCTAGACTTTGAAAAAAAGTAAGTATAAGCACACTGTAGACCCTTGGCATCTGCTGGCATGTTCACATCTGTATACTGCATATAATATTGGAAAAGGGTTCAATCGGATGAATTACCGAAGGGTGAAAGGAATCTATAAATTCGTATCTGCCGCCAGCAGGAGTAATAAGCAAAACTCCAACACTGCAGTCTTAGCGTGTGTGCTGGAAAGAACACATCCCAGGGAGCCGTGGGAAACAGGTCCCACCTGCTTCCTGGGTGTCCGTGGGCAAGTCCGTAAGGTCCTCTGTGCGAGAGCGTTTCATGTATAACACATGGAAGCAGGGCCACACACCAAATAACTGCATCCGAGACAGAAAGTGATCATAACAACTACATACCTAGGAGTTCACAGCGGGCTCATGGACGCTCGGGGGATGTTGTGTTCTATGTGGATAATAAATTGGAAGACAATCCCATTCAAAGAAAACAAAAGGTCAAATGGAAATGCTATGCCTTTGGATGCAAAGGCCAAGCCAGAGGAGAACAGGCATGTCCGCCTTCTTCAGCTGGGCCATTGGCTAGTGAGCGAATAGCCCCCCTCCCTTACCTGCATCGATTGCAGTGAATAGGAAAAGCTAAACTCTCAGCCACGTGTCTATTTTACATAGGGGAACATGGCTAATCTGGTCTTACACAAAGTCCTCTAGGTGACTGTACGACTAAAGCAAAGATGCAAATATACCTGATCTTTTCCAGCAGAAAAAATGATTAAAAAGAAAAAAGACTGTCTCCTTTGGGCTTCATTTTACACGAGTCTATCTTTTCAGCTGGGTGGTCTTTCCTTTGACTTGCGAAACATCCAGGTTTCATGCCTCTCTCCGTTGTCTACCTATGAGCCAGGCCCGTGTGACTCACACATTATTTCTATCTGAATTGATTCACAGCTTGATAGTAGAGCATGCCTTTCTACCTCCATAAGAGACCTTCTGAGTCCTATAGGAGAATTCCTGCTCTACAGACACCACATACACGCGATACCGTCAGCGCCCCATCGCAACTGGAACAGGGACACGATACAAAGAACAAGATCTCCCTTCAAGTTTCCCCAAATTGCTCCTCCCCCTCCCCCCAAATGTGTATTGGTACTGAGCTATTAGGTCTGCCAATAAAATAGCTACCGGGAATTTTATTATTGTCTTTAACACATCACCGAAGACAGCACAATCCCCTCACAGTCCACGTCCTTAACATTGTTACTCGCTATCACTGTCCCTTGTCTCCTGTCAGATTCAATTGTTATCTGCACAAATCCTCGGCGCGCCATGTGAAACTGTCTCAAAAATTTAACGTCAACCCTGCCTTTTAATGGAGCAGCCACAGCGAACAAAACCCTGTTTGTCTGGGGTATAGAACCCTCATGGGGTGACTCTGTCCTCATGTAAAGTATTAAAGGATCTCAAAGCTGCGGCCACATCTGGCAACAGAAACAATTAGGAGACATTTTCATAAAGTAAATGGCTCCTTACCCTCATGCTTCTACCACCGGAAATCCATTTGAAATCAATTGCTCTGAAAGCTTTATAGAACTTTTATTAAACCTATTCTCTAAAAGTTCTAAATGCATGTAATGTGTCATGTCCACTGATAAACTGTATAGATGAAGCATTATTGAAATTATCTAAAAAAGCAATAGCTGACAAACCATATTATTTCAATTTTTAGTTACTGAGTGTATTGTTTTGGGGTTAAAAGGTCAAATTTTATGTACTATACTTGGAATATTCTGGAGAGAATAATATTCCTTTCAGATAATGTTATAGTTTAATTTTGCTTATAATAATGACAAGTAAATAATGACAAAAATACTGCACAGATCCTTAGCTTGCAAATATATATCTTTCACAGGAGTATTGTATTGGATAAGTAAAGTTACACTGCTCATTTGTTTAAAAAATGTATGAATTTTTACATTTATAGATTTAATAGTAAATAAAATACATTAGGTAACTTTTTCTACATCAAAATTCCCATGGAATGAAATGATTCCAGATTAAATAGTTACTTGCAGTTCCAAAAACAATACCAGCTTAAAAGAAATGTTTTCATAGATTTTTCAGTTATTTAGGAGTTATAGCTGAGAATCAGAGGAAATAGATTCTCTATCTTAACAAATAATAAAGACACGATTAGTAAACAAATTTGAGAATTAGAGTTCATATTAACATTAAATTACACTTAAATAGATGCAATTCAACAGCCAATTTATATAATAGCTACTTTTAACAGGACATTAACTATGAAAACATGTAAAATTGGGTATTGACATGTCTTAAAATGATATAATTACTAAATATTTTTGAGCCCCTATCATATGCCAGGCACTGGATGGGGTATTTTAAAAGGCTGTACTGTTGCTATGCCATTTTAACAATAAATATCCTGGACAAATATTAGTCCTTTTCTTTTTAACAGAATGGAAAAAATAGTAATTTCCCCACCTTCTAAGACTTCTAATTAAACTTAGTAGCATAAACATTTATACACAGAATAAACATTTTAAAAGGCCTGATGTTTATTATTTATCCACTATAATCACATATATTGACATTGAAGAGTTTAAAAATGATTTAGTCTTATTAGGCTGTTTTCGAGGTAAACCCATGGTTTGGAGGAGGGGTGCCCATATATAATACATATAGAAACACACATGATTCCCACAGTAACCCACTAGGATGAATCTCTATATCATTCTTTTGGGTTTCTCCTTTCCTAAAACTTAGAATAAAATCAAAGGGAGAAGAAGTGACAAAAATGTGTCTATGTGGTGTTTTGTGTTTTGAAAATTTAAGTAAAAATCTTGAAGACCAATTTCCTGGTTGCTATAAAGACAAAATAGGTTGGTGTGTACCTGTGAAAGATTTTAAAGCTGCTTTGTTAATTGTGGTATTGATTTGCACAACATCTATGTATAAAAGAAAGTGTGTATTGCCTGGCCAGCGTGGCTCAGTGGTTGAGCATTGACCAATGAACCAGGAGGTCATGGTTCCATCAGGGCACATGCCCAGGTGTCAGGCTCGATCCCCAGTGTGGGGTGTGCAGGAGGCAGTCAACCAGTGGTTCTCTCTCATCATGGATGTTTCTAGCTCTCTATCCCTCTCCCTTCCTCTCTGAAATCAATATAAATATATTTAAATAAAAAATAAATAAAAGAAAGTGTAATATTCAGGCCAAAAAAAAAAGTGGGGTGGGGTGGCTTTCTTGGAAATGGAGTCCATAGAAGCAGAAGGGCCTGGAGAAGCCGGGAGTCCAGCCCTCCTGGGCCTGGTTGGGACCCTGAGAGTCAGGCGGGCTCTGTGGCGAGTGCATTGTCACCCTTCACAACAGAACCTGTGCTCAGAAGCAGATTTCTAGATTTCACCCCAGAGTTCCTCCTCCCATAGGAAGTACTCTCCTCCCTTAAGGATCATACATTCGCGGGGAAAATGAGATTTGAGGTTCTGTGTAACTACCTCAGCTCTCTAATGTGCTTTGTCCTGGAAGCACTGTCAGTCTGTTTAAAATAATAGTCGTGAAAACAAATTGTGCATAAAACTAGACCTATAAAGTAACCGTTAAGTTGCATTCCCCAACAGTTATGCATAATGCAATCCCGAATATTTGTAAGCCTTATCCTAATCTATTTCTATATAAAGGAAAAGATCTTTTGATATCTGTGCTTCTGATAGAATATAAGCCATGGCATTGATTCATTCTTCTTTGTCAAGATTGAAAATGAAAGAAATACTTAGGAGAAATACAGAAACTATCTCAACTAAGTAACTTTAGTTTATCTTATGCCTTGTTGGAACCAGTTCTTAAAATTTGCCACATTTGCTTCCGGAGATAAAAATGGACCGCAAACAATTTCCATTCCTGTATTGGGTAAAATAAAGTAAAAAAAAAACAAAAAAAACTATTGCAAAAAATTATCAGTTTTCCAATGAAATTATCATTATTTATAAAAAGAATGTCTTTAGAAACTGTGTCTCTTAGCACACATTTTATTTAAGTTTAAAAATAGATACTACTTTCAAATTACGCAATTTGGCCACTACAGTGATATAATCTATCAACTTTTTTCAAAAAGTGCATTATGACATTAATACACTTAGTATTTATAAATAGATTATAGCAATATAAGTGTTCTTTAGTTTGAAATTTCATTGAGATTCAGTATTGATTTCATATCTATATGTAGTAATAAATTAAATGTAATAAGCTTTATTTAAAATCCTTTGAATGTTTTAAAGTTCCTAGTTTATTCTTAGTATTTTTTAAAACTTTGGTTCTAAGTGGCATGTGTATACATTTTCAGATACTGTGGATTATTACTGAGTCTCAAAGGGCATTTCCACAAACACAGCAAATGCAAAGTGTTGTCTATACAGGTGTATAGATAGTATAATAATTTTTGTCGATTTTGAAGATCAGATTGTCTTACTTAGCTCTCATTATTAACCATATATAACAGAACTCAGACCTCGAAAAATTTAGGTAGTCACTTATTTGTTGTGTAAATAATACAAATATTAGCAATACACTGGCTCTACTGTCAAACTGCACTCAACAAAACCCAAGTAAGAATATTTGGAAAAATTTGAAATTTCATAATGGCCCTTTTTTAGTTTATCGTGTTTTTGGATGAATTAAAATATTTTCTCCATGTAAAAAGCTTGTTATAAATACTCATGCAAAATGTTTTGTAGGTTGAAATTTAAGAGTTATAAGTCATGATTTAAAGTGCAGTAGGTAGGAGTAAAATCTCAAAAGATTTTTAAAAATTGAACTACCAAACTCTTTGTTTCAAACCTATTTAACATTTATGGTTATAGGTGTTTGTAGCAACCAATAACTGAAGGAAATAGCTAAATACAATAGTAATAAAGTCCTTAAGTATTGCCATTTTTATGTTTTCTCTTTTAATTAAAATACTGACCAGAAAAATAAATTTTCTTTCAAATAGTGAGTGCAGTCAGTGTGCAGCTTACACCGCTCTGGCGTTGTGAGAGCAAGAGCGTCATTTGTCTTCTCTGAGATGCAACAGCAGCTGAAACCACATTATTGAAAAGCTGGTGAATAATCACCGTGGCCTGCAACTGTCTTCTATGTTCTCACTCCTTGTCTGTCCTCTATAAACACACAGAACATTCCCCAATGTGCCCATGCTTCCACCTACACATAAAAACATGTCTATGTTTATACTTGAAAATTTACCATTACTGAGGTGGAACATAATAAGAAATGATATTATGGGTCTTGGAATTTTCCATCCATCAAAATACCACTTCATCATTGCTCCCTTTTGCCTGGACAGTCACTGACAGTCTGTTCTGGTTCTAGATTGACATGTGGTGGCACCAAGAACCACACCCTTCCAGGGCAGTGACACAAGGACCACACCCTTCCAGGGCAGTAACACCAAAGACCACACCCTTCCAGGGCAGTGACACAAGGACCACACCCTTCCAGGACAGTAACACCAAAGACCACACCCTTCCAGGGCAGTGACACAAGGACCACACCCTTCCAGGGCACTGACACCAAGAACCACACCCTCCAGGGCAGTGACACAAGGACCACACCCTTCCAGGGCAGTAACACCAAAGACCACACCCTTCCAGGGCACTGACACCATGGACCACACCCTTCCAGGGCTCACAGTGGACCTGGGGAGACATCCTGGCCCCAGAACATGATTACTCATTTGGAAATGTCTTGTCATCAGGATCATCTGTCCAACACATTTCCTTTTTTGTATTCACATTAGAGGTTGTCATGATGCTCCATGGATCCTTAACCCGAATACCACCACTCCCCACAGTTCTCTTCCAAGCAAAACTATCAGACACGACTCAGACCCACATGCAACACAGCCAGCCACTTCTTTCAAGATGCAGTTTCCATCCAGCTCCTTACCTGAGACTCAGCCGTCAACTGTCAACCAAGATGGTTTCTTACACCTACTGGTGGATATCTCAGGACAAATTCGCGTGCTCACAGACATTATATGAACTTCCGTGGGAAATCTAAAACCTTCCATTTAGGCCGGAAAGTGTGCTCATAACAATGCGGGGACTTCGGCAGACGTCGGAGGTAAACATGGCAAACAAAAGCAATTTTGAGACATGGTCTCCAGTCCCCGCCATCATGCGTTAAGACTGTCAAATGAATGGTCTATGCTGAATCGATATGCTTTTCTCAAGTAAGAAATTCCATCAACTTCATGGCGCAAACCAAATTTTAGAAAAGGGATGCATGCTGTGCTGGTATTTGTACATCGACCGGAAGCCAGTCCCTCGGTGAAGAGTACTTAAAGTCACGGGGTCTCACGGGAAGAGCGCACACAGTCATTCCTTCTTCAGTGGTGTCTGAGTGTGGACAGGCAAAATGGGTCTCAGTGATGGGGATGCAATTTAAAAATCCTATTTTCCGAGAGGGAAAGGCTGCCTTACAACAGTCAACCACAGTTGTTTCTATCTAATAAACTTTAAGGGTGGTTGTTTTTTGGCTTTTTTAACCCCCTTTTCTTATCTAGATAGGCCCAGTGTGGTAAAAAAAACTATTTTTTTTCTTTTCAAATTTAAAGACTGACACCTAATGAAAACTTTCATAAGAAAATCATTCTGCAAAGGAAAGAGCAATGCGTTCAGTCTTTGAACCACGGAATCCACGTTTTGGCGACCACGAGATTTCATCCCTGGCCTCCCCAAGTCAGCCTCTGAATATTAACAGTATTCATTGAGGAAGCAATTGCAGTCAGAAGCCCAAGTAGCCGTGGCAGAGAACGGCGTGAAACAGCCTTTGCCTTTTTAAAACAGTTCTTCCTTATTCTCTCAACAAAGGCTGGAACGTGACACCCTTCATTTCTCATAAGCTCCACCCGAGGCTCCAGCTCAGCTCACTCTGCCATCTGCATCTCACCCACTTACTTAGCCAACCAACCGACGTGAGACTGACTGTCAAGTCATCACCTCGTTACCGGATCATGTAGCTTCTCTCTGCTTTTTACATTTCCCAATAAAACAATGCCACCAGTTGATACACTGAATGTTGTCAAATAGGAACAAGCGCGATATTTAAAAGCCCTCCATCACCGACCAGTGGGTCCCTAGAGAAAGAGAACGCCATTCGTGGAAGGAACAGTGAGGGCAAGAACAACAGTTACATAGTCTCGCTAGAGGCAGAACGCCCAGTGCGAAGATCACACGTGTTCTTTCTCCTACTTGAACTGATTCTGAAATGGACTCGCCCTAGGCGTGTCCAGAAGGGGCCCCGCGCCTTCCCGACACACGGAGCGCACAAGCTGTCCGTGTAGATGCCCTGAGTCTGTGGGATCCGACGCGGTGCGGGGGATGGACATAGGGTCAGGGAGGGTTGGACTCCTCACTGGGAATCCAGGCTACTAAAGACAAGACGCTCTCTAACCGGGAAGGCTGGGCCACGTGCCTGCTTCCTTGGGCGCACAGGCTCTCGGTATTTCCAGGGCGAGAGCTGCCCTTAGGGACCAGAACCCAGTGGGGTCCAGGCACCCCGCCGAGAAAGGCCCGTTCTCCAAAGGGAAACCATGTTTGGGGCTTAGCTCAGCTCAGAGCTGGTCCGTCCGGAAGCGCCTCAAAGGAGAGCACCGGGCTGCTCATTTTCCCCTGCAGCTTGGACTTCTGAGGAATTGTCTTCCCAGCCCGTGCGCAACCAGCAGCCATGAGGCAGGGGAGGAAGGCGATGTGGTGTCCCAGGAGGTGCTGGCCGAGCCTCCTGGAACCTGGGGGCGCCTTTTCGTCCCCAGCCCTTTCTCCTCCCTCCTTCGGAGCCACCTCCACTGGGAAGAGGAAAGGCGAGTAGCCAGACTGGGGGTTCGCTGCCCTCCAAGGCTGAGAGCTGGAGCCTCCGGGGCGCGCGCACGCGGTGCCTGCCAGGGCGGGTCCCCTCTCCAGCTCCATCCCGAGCGGCTCCCCTCCAGCCACGCCCGCTAGTCCCAGCACCGCCTGGGTGCGCTGGAGGGGCTGCTGGATGGCTCCTTGCTCTCAGCTAAGAAGGGACAAATCCATTTGGTTTGGGCGTCAGTCGGCATTGGAAACAAACAAACCACAGCTGAAAGTGGAAGGAGAGACGGCTCCCTCTTCCTCTCGCCCCTGTGCTGATGTTGGAGACTCATCCCTGGGGCGCAGGCAGGGAACACGGCGCGGGGACCTGTCCCACAGAAACTGGAAGACAGAGCAGCCCCCGCCGGGCCCCAGCCCCTGTCAGGAAGGTTCTAGTCCCGGACCACACCGCAGCCGATCTGGTGCCCAGCCTGCTTCTCCACCCCTTCGCGAAGGATCCGCAAAGAAAGTCTGGGTTCCTGGGGGAACCACCACCGCACTTCCAATCTGGAGCCTCCGTGGGGACCCCGGCCCCCGCCCCGCCCCCGCCAGCAGCCAAGTCGGGCTGTGAGCGCCACCGGCTCGCTGCGATTCCAGAAGTCACGCGCTCCTCCGCCGCAGGGGGCCCCTTTACCCACGGACACGCCCTTTCTGCGGAGGCGGGGCCCCCCTCTCCCAACCCCCCCCCCGCCCCCCCGCCCCCGCGACCCTCTGTGGAGCTCCAGCTCCTGACTTGCAACGCTGCCCAAGCGCTCACAGCCTTTTAGTAAAATAATTATTAAGAGGTCTGGCAGGGCGGATAAAAAAGACTAAACATAGAGAACGAAAGAATAACCCAAAGGGAATGGGTTCTGAAA
>NW_005871592.1:235962-239317 GCF_000147115.1 Myotis lucifugus | reverse complement strand
CCTGGCTGGGCTGGGCTGGGCTGGGCTGGGCTGAGCTTGACCCGGACCATAATCCATAACTCGATTTCCCTCCAGAAGGATCCAAAGCTGCGCTCTGTGCGGCTGCTTCCTGCCCACAGCCGAATGGCTGCTCTCGTCCAATTCTGAAAGACAAATCACAACCCAAGCACTTAACGCGGGAGGAGCGGAGCCTGCGTGTGGGGTCTGCCCAGCCAGGCGAGGGCGCGTGGGGAGTGGGACGGCTCTGGGGCGCAGGATGGGTGTGACGAGTAACCTTTCGCTTACCTGCTGCCCCCCCAGAGCCTTCCTTTGCCCTCGCTCTGCTGGGCACCCCTCCGACTCGGCCAGCCCACTCAGGTGCTTAGATGGAGAGTCCTGGCAGCGAGGAGCCTGTAAGAGACAGGCATAGTTAAGCACACACATATCACACATGTATTTGCCTAGACGGCTTGAAGGAGGAGTGCGGCTCCGATAAAGACAGGGTCACGCATGGGTGACATTCCAGCCGGGTGTTTTGGGGAAATGCATGATCACAGAAAATAAACGCTGGCTCCATTTATTACTTGAATCAAATACTGATAGATCCACCCAAACAGGCATCTCTCCTTGGAAGGCCTTGGAGCTACGCAACACCATGATTTTTAGAGGGAAAAACAGCTTTGAGCACACAATAAAACTCATTTTCCATAGTAGCACAACTCCCTGAGTTTGACAAGCTGGTGGAGTTTTTATGATTTCGGCGCCGTTTCTGTAGTCCCATGATCTAAGTGTACTTCCCTAGCCCACCTTCTACATAGACAGGACGGATGCATCTCTGTGAACACCTGGACAGAAACACCCTGGGCTCTCTGTCTTCATAAAGATCGTGGTAAGAAAGATAAACAATGACAACTCATTTGCACGGTGACTGTAACGCTGGCTTTACGAGAGAGGAGCTCTGTGATTCTTTGAGGGTCAATATGGTTCTTAGTGGAAAAGCTTTGTCTTGGACCCGGCATGAGTATTCTGATAATAAGGGTTTATTGTTCATTACACAGAATGGGCAGGTGCAACGTCACTACCCAAGACAGGGCTCAGCTCCATTCGAAAGTTCTCAATTAGCTTTCCCCCATACTCTCCAGCACATGGACGTGCATCCATGTGAGCGGAACAGGGAGGGGACATGGCAGCATGGCCATAGACATTATGATTCCTCAAATTATGTAAGTGCAAACAGCTCTTCATCAAGGAGTAATTATATAACAGCGTTCTCCCCCCACCACAACTCATCGCTAACTGACCTGGTTGCAATTTAGGGCACTTAGGCTGGGCTGGCTCTTATCATTATTTTTTAATATATCATTTCTCCAGACACACCAGCTCCGCATGTCCCCGACCTGTTACTTGCAGACAGTAAAGTCAACATGAATCCTAGGTTTTTATGACCAGTTGCTTCACATTCAAGGTCTGCTGCCCAAGAGAACTCAAAAGCAGTACCGCCCCATTAGGAGCCTATCTTGCAATATTTTCAGGTGACTCTTAAGTACACCTTTCACAAGAAGACCGATGCCAATTAAACACATTAGTGAGTCCTGTTACCTAACATAGCTATAAAGGGGAGCGTCTCCCTAGGCATGCTACACACACACACACACACACACACACACACACACACACACAGAGAAAGCTGACAGGTTCTCTCCAGCTTGAACTCCTAGAAACAAAAGCCCTAAGGGAAAGTAAGGCAATAGTCTGTGAGCAAAGTGTCCATTTGCTCCAAACTCCTCCATTTAAACCTCAACTCACATTAAAAGGAAAACAAGAACATTATCCAGGCAGCTGTTGGTTTAGCAAATGGAATATTCCTTTTGTACGAAAAAAGGATGGTATCAAGCCATAGACACACACACGCATGCATACACAATACATGGCATCTCCGAATCACAGCACAAATACCCACACAGCTTTTCAAGGCTTTCTGAGGAAAATCTCCTTTAGTTTGGCTTCCTCGCCATTGAAATAAAACACACACACACACACACACACACACACACACACACACACACACGCTGACCCACAGACTCACGCGGTCAGAAACTGGAACAACAACGCAGGAGGCATGCTTGCTTTCCCTCCAAGTCGCCAGGGCCAGCCCTCGCCCACCTACCCCGTGTTCCACCCGCTTCAGCACCTGCGCCGCTGGACAGCTCAGCCCGGGCTGCAGCCGCGGCTACACTCAGCTCTCAGCCCCGCTCTCCGCGCCGCTCTCCCGCTCTGGCTCCGGCGGGGCAGCCTGACTTCCGAGCAGAGAGCACCATTTCCTCCCAGACATTGCCGCTGGGTGCAGATTCAAAGCAAACCTCCTTAAGCCCCCGGGTCCCCCCTCCTCACCCACCTACCCCTCCACCCTTCCCTCTCTCCACCCTCCACACAAAAACAGAACAGGGAGGCAGCCCTCGCAGCCAGCAGCAGGGCATTTGTTGATGAACTTACACTTGGCTGGTGCACACTGAGCTGGAGCCTGCGGCGGCGGAGCGGTATCCACGGAGGGAGGCTAGGTCCGCACTAAGTACCTTTGTGCATCGACTCCTGCGAGCTCTGTTTTTGAGAACCCACGTTTCTCTGGCGCCCCATCCCTCGAGGGGTGTTTTTCGGGCAGAGGGGTGAAGTGGGGGGGAGGGGGCTCCCAGCATCTTTGGATCTCTGGAGGCCACCGCGAGGGACTGCCAAGCAGTCCCCCTCCTGTCCCACCCTGCCTGTCCCCCGCACTCCGAAACCCCATCCCAGTCTCACGCTTGGTCATTTGCGACCACATTATAACATAAAGAAACGCGACCAAAGCCATCGTGTGTGAGGAACTAAGCCAATTAAGCGAATGCAGAAATGCTGCTCTCTCCCCCCGCCTCCCCCTCCCTCCCTCCCTCCCTCCCTCTCCCCCGTCCTCCCTCTGCAGTAGAAAGGGGGGAAACGCAGGGGGAGAGGGGGGAATGGGGGGGGGGGTCGGCAGGCACTCTACTCGTAGCATCGGTGAATAAACGCTCTACACATCCGGGTCTAACTAATGCTCCCTCGATGGAAATAAAGAAACACGTGTGTCGCCGTAGGGAAAGGCCAACCAACGAAACCAACACCGAAGAACGAGAAGATGGAGCTTGGGGGCAGATAAGAAAAAGACCATACATACACAGTGTAATCCGGCACTGCTAGAACTGAGTTTCCAGGCTGACGGCATGTGTCTAGAAACAAAAAAGTAAGGAGGGAATAAAGCAGACGAAGGGTACTAGGAAAGCTTGCCGAGATGGGTGTGGGAGGGGGTTGCATAGGTAAGAAGGTGATGACACTAGAAACAGAAATAAAGAAGAGACCCAGAGATAGA